>NW_027602200.1:0-45110 GCF_053455715.1 Rhinoraja longicauda | reverse complement strand
TTAGAAATGAAAAATTTAAACTTTAATATCTCTCTAGCTTTAAAAAGGTAGCTTCAATTTGAACGAAAGTACTTACAATAGTTGCCCATGTTAATGGTGAATACGGCGGTACAAAAATCGTAGCGCTTTGGTGTACCGTCTGGGAGGAGTAGGGTTTGGCCCCTTCAAGAAAAGTGTTAGAAATGAAAATTTAAACTTTAATATCTCTCTAGCTTTAAAAAGGTAGCTTCAATTTGAACGAAAGTACTTACAATAGTTGCCCATGTTAATGGTGAATATGGCGGTACAAAAATCGTAGCGCTTTGGTGTACCGTCTGGGAGGAGCAGGGTTTGTAAGTTATGGACAGAAATTCTTCGGAATCTTCCGTATATACACACATACACACATACATACGGAATGTTGGACCGCAGAGTTTTAGTAGTATATAGATAGATAGATAGACTAGACCGAGTGGGCCCGTTGGGCCCGTCCTCGTAGGGTTTCCATTGTAACCGGGAGGATGGGAGGGAGGGAAGTGGGAGGGAGGGGGGGAGGGGAGGGTGGAGTGGAGGGGGGAGGGGAGGGGGAAGGAGGGAGGGGGATGGGGAGGAGAGGGGAGGGAGGGGGGTGGGGGGAGGGTCTATTTTACTTTAAAATAAACAGCGTTCTTTGTTGAAAAGGAAATAAACTTATCTATAGAGCATCAGCTTTTTTAAAATAAATAAAATCAAACTTAATGAAAATCACATTCCTCATTTTAAATAAATGTCTTTGTTAAAAATGAAATCAAACAGCGGGAGAGGCGACGGCGACTACACCTCCCGGCGGTCAGCGCTGCTGGGACGGGAGGGAGGGAGGGAAGAGGGAGGGAGGAGAGTGGGGAGGGAGGGGTACCTCCCCTTTTCCCAGTACTCTTCTTTCCCAAACCACCAAGCCCCCTGTTGTCCCCCTCCCAGTCCCCATTCTCAGACCCCCCCATTCTCTCTCCCCCAGATACACTCTTACTCTCCCCCCCCCTTTCCCCAGCACACCCCTTTCCCCGTTGGGCCCGTCCTCGTAGGGTTTCCATTGTAACCGTGAGGCAGGGAGGGAGGGGGGAGGGAGGGAAGAGGGAGGTGTGGAGGGAGGAGGGGAGGGGGAGGGAGGGGGAGGGGGGAAGGGGGGGAGGTGGAGGGAGGGGGGAGGGAGAGGGGGAGGGGTGGGGGGAAGGGGTGAGGGTGGAAGGGGGAGGGAGGGGGACCTCCCCTTTTCCCAGTACCCCTCTTTCCCGTTGTGCCCGTCCTCGTAAGGTTTCCATTGTAACCGGGAGGGGAGTGGGGGGGAGGGAAGGGAGGAGGGAGGTGTGGAGGGGGGAGGGGAGGGGGAGGGGGGAAGGGGCAAGGGGGAGGGAGAGGGGAGGGAGGGGGGTAGGGAGGGGGGAAGGGGGGAGGGAGGGGGACCACCCGTTTTCCCAGTACCCCTCTTTCCCCGTTGGGCCCGTCGTCGTAGGGTTTCCATTGTAACCGGGAGGAGGGGAGGTAGGGAAGGGGAGGGAGGGAGGAGGGAGGTGTGGAGGGAGGAGGGGAGGGGAGGGAGGAGGGGAGGGGGAGGGAGGGGGAAGGGGGAGGAGGGAGAGGGGAGGGAGGGGGGTAGGGGGGAGGGAGGAGGGAGGTGTGGAGGGAGGAGGGGAGGGGGAGGGAGGGGGAGGGGAGGGGGGAGGAGAGGGGGAGGGGGAGGGAGGGAGCGTGTAAGGGGGAGGGAGGGGGACCTCCCCTTTTCCCAGTACCCCTCTTTCCCGTTGGGCCCGTCCTCGTAGGGTTTCCATTGTAACCGGGAGGAGGGGAGGGAGGGAAGGGGAGGGAGGGAGGAGGGAGGTGTGGAGGGAGGAGGGGAGGGGGGAAGGGGGAGGGAGAGCGTTAGGGGGGAGGGGGAGGGGGGAGGGGAGGGGGGAGGGGAGGGGAGGGAGGGGGACCTCCCCTTTTCCCAGTACCCCTCTTTCCCCGTTGGGCCCGTCCCCGTAGGGTTTCCTTTGTAACCAGAAGGGGGGAGGGAGGGTGGAAGGAGGGGGGAGGGGGAGAGGGATGGAAGGGTGGAGGGAGGGGGGGAGGGATGGAGGGAAGGAGGGAGGGGGGGGAGTTAGGGGAGGAGGGGTGAGGGAGGTGGGGAGGGAGTTGGGGAGGAGGGGGGGAGGGAGTGGGGATGGAGGTGGGAAGGAGTGGGGAGGAAGGGGTTGAGGGGGGAAGGGGGGGAGGGAGGGAATAGGGGCCCCATGCTGATCTGTGTATGTTAAGTGACTTGCACAACTTTAAAAAACTGGCAGTTGCCTTTCGCAACAATGTTGCAACAATCTCACACAAGCATTGTGACGTCACAAGCTGAAGATGTAAATTTAAAACCGAGCTGATCTCTCATTGGTGCACGGGTGCCATTGTGACATCACGCGCTGAAGCCCCTTCAAGAAAAGGGTTAGAAATGAAAATTAAACTTTAATATCTCTCTAGCTTTAAAAAGGTAGCTTCAATTTGAACGAAAGTACTTACAATAGTTGCCCATGTTAATGGTGAATATGGCGGTACAAAAATCGTAGCGCTTTGGTGTACCGCCAGGGAGGAGTAGGGTTTGTAAGTTATGGACAGAAACTCTTCGGAATCTTTGCGTACATACACATATACATCCATACATACGGAATGTTGGACCGCAGAGTTTTAGTAGTATACTAGACCGAGTGGGCCCGTTGGGCCCGTCCTCGTAGGGTTTCCATTGTAACCGGGAGGGGAGGAAAGGGGGAGGGTTAGGGGAGGGAAGGGGGAGGGAGGAGGGGAGGGAGGGGAGGGGGGAGGGGGGAAGGGGGGAGGGAGAGGGGAGGGAGGGGGGTAGGGGGGAGGGAGGGGGGAGAGGGGGGGATGGGAGGGGGGAGGGGGGAAGGGAGGAGGGAAGGGGGGAGGGAGAGGGGAGGGAGGTGGGTAGGGGGGAGGGAGGGAGGGGGACCTCCCCTTTTCCCAGTACCCCTCTTTCCCCGTTGGGCCCGTCCTCGTAGGGTTTCCATTGTAACCGGGAGGACGGGAGGGCGGGAAGGGGGAGGGAGGGAGGAGGGAGGTGTGGAGGGAGGAGGGGAGGGGAGGGAGGGGGGAGGGGAGGGAGGGGGGGTAGGGGGGAGGGGGAGGGAGAGGGGAGGGGGGAGGGGAGCGGGAAGGGGGGAGGGAGGGGGGACCTCCCCTTTTCCCAGTACTCCTCTTTCCCCGTTGGGCCCGTCCTCGTAGGGTTTCCATTGTAACCGGGAGGGGGGAGGGAGGGAGGAGGGAGGTGTGGAGGGAGGAGGGGAGGGTGAGGGAGGGGAGGGGGAGGGGGGAAGAGGGGTAGGGGAGGGGGGAGGGGGAGGGGAGGAGGAGGGGAGGGAGGGGGAACTCCCCTTTTCCCAGTACCCCTCTTTCACCGTTGGGCCCGTCCCCGTAGGGTTTCCATTGTAACCGGGAGGGGGGGAGGGAGGGTGGAAGGAGGGGGAGAGGGGTGGAAGGGTGGAGGGAGGGGGGGAGGGAGTGGGGGAGGGTCGGATGGAGGGAAGGAGGGAGGGGTGAGTTAGGGGCTGAGTGGTGATGGAGGTTGGGATTGAGGGGGGAGAGAGTCGGGATGGAGGTGGGAAGGAGGGGGGAGGAAGAGGTTGAGGGGGAAGTGGGACCTCCCCTTTTCCCAGTACCCCTCTTTCCCCCACCACCAAGCCCCCACCGCAACGACCCCTGTTGTCCCCCTACCCAGTCCCCATTCTCAGACCCCCCCCCCATTCTCTTGGAATAAAAAAAAATACTTTTTTAAAAAAAGTGCTTTTTAATTGCTTGTTTTGAAACATTCGCGGTTAAGTGCTTTTTAAAAAAACATTCGCGGTTAAGTGCTGGTTTTGAAACATTCGCGGCTACTTAGTGCTTCTGTCAGTTGCTTTTCGAGGGAGGGAGTAGGGAGGTGTGGAGGGGGGAGGGGAGGGGGAGGGGAGGGGGAGGGGAGGGGGGAAGGGAGGAGGGAGAGGGGAGGGAAGGGGGTAGGGGGGAGGGGTAGGGAGGGGGGAGGGGGGAAGGGGAGGGAGGGGGGAAGGGGAGGGGGAGGGAGGGGGGGAGGGAGAAGGGAGGGAGGGGGGAGGGAGGGGAACCTCCCATTTTCCCAGTACCCCTCTTTCACCATTGGGCCCGTCCTCGTAGGGTTTCCATTGTAACCGGGAGGAGGGGAGGGAGGGAAGGGGGAGGGAGGGAGGGAGGAGGGAGGTGTGGAGGGAGGAGGGGAGGGGGAGGGGAGGGGGGGAGGGGGGAAGGGGGGAGGAGGGAGGGAGAGGGGAGGGAGGGGGGGAGGTAAGGGGGAGAGGGGGGAAGGGGGAGGGAGGGGGATCTCCCCTTTTCCCAGTACCCCTCTTTCCCCGTTGGGCCCGTCCTCGTAGGGTTTCCATTGTAACCGTGAGGAGGGGAGGGAGGGAAGGGGGAGGGAGGGAGGAGGGAGGGGTGGAGGGAGGAGGGGAGGGGAGGGAGGGGGAGGGGAGGGAGGGGGGAGGGGGAGGGAGGGGAAGGGGGGAGGGGAGGGGGAAGGGGGTAGTGAGGGGGACCTCCCCTTTTCCAGTACCCCTCTTTCCCCGTTGGGCCCGTCCTCGTAGGGTTTCAATTGTAACCGGGAGGGGGGAGAGAGGGTGGAAGGAGGGGGGAGGGGGAGAGGGATGGAAGGGTGGAGGGAGGGGGAGGGATTGGGGGAGGGAGGGATGGAGGGAAGGAGGGAGGGGGGAGTTAGGGGGGAGGGAGTTGGGGAGGAGGGGGGGAGGGAGTGGGGATGGAGGTGGGAAGGAGGGGGGATGAAGGGGTTGAGGGGGGAAGGGGGACCTCCCCTTTTCCCAGTACCCCTCTTTCCCCGTTGGGCCCGTCCCCGTAGGGTTTCCATTGTAACCGGGAGGGGGGAGGGAGGGTGGAAGGAGGGGGGAGGGGGAGAGGGATGGAATGGTGGAGGGAGGGGGGAGGGAGTGGGGGAGGGTGGGATGGAGGGAAGGAGGGAGCGGGGAGTTAGGGGCTGAGTGGTGATGGAGGTTGGGATTGAGGGGGGAGGGAGGGGGGAGGGAGTGGGGATTGAGGTGGGAAGGAGGGGGGAGGAAGGGGTTGAGGGGGGAAGTGGGACCTCCCCTTTTCCCAGTACCCCTCTTTCCCCGTTGGGCCCGTCCCCGTATAGTTTCCATTGTAACCGGGAGGGGGGGAGGGAGGGTGGAAGGAGGGGGGAGGGGGAGAGGGATGGAATGGTGGAGGGAGGGGGGAGGGAGTGGGGGAGGGTGGGATGGAGGGAAGGAGGGAGGGGGGGAGTTAGGGGCTGAGTGGTGATGGAGGTTGGGATTGAGGGGGGAGGGAGGGGGGGAGGGAGTGGGGATGGAGGTGGGAAGGAGTGGGGAGGAAGGGGTTGAGGGGAGAAGGGGGGGGGGAGGGAGGGAATAGGGGCCCCATGCTGATCTGTGTATGTTAAGTGACTTGCACAACTTTAAAAAACTGGCAGTTGCCTTTCGCAACAATGTTGCAACAATCTCACACAAGCATTGTGACGTCACAAGCTGAAGATGTAAATTTAAAACCGAGCTGATCTCTGATTGGTGCACGGGTGCCATTGTGACATCACGCGCTGAAGCCCCTTCAAGAAAAGGGTTAGAAATGAAAATTTAAACTTTAATATCTCTCTAGTTTAAAAAGGTAACTTCAATTTGAACGAAAGTACTTACAATAGTTGCCCACGTTAATGGTGAATATGGCGGTACAAAAATCGTAGCGCTTTGGTGTACCTTCAGGGAGGAGTAGGGTTTGTAAGTTATGGACAGAAATTCTTCGGAATCTTCCGTACATACACATATACATACATACATACGGAATGTTGGACCGCAGAGTTTTAGTAGTATATAGACTAGACCAAGTGGGCCCGTTGGGCCCGTCCTCGTAGGGTTTCCATTGTAACCGGGAGGGGAGGAAAGGGGGAGGGTTGGGGGAGGGAAGGGGGAGGGAGGAGGGGAGGGAGGGGGGGAGGGGAGGGGGGGAGGGAGAGGGGAGGGAGGGGGGTAGGGGGGGAGGGAGGGGGGAGAGGGGGGAAAGGGAGGGGGGAGGGGAGGGGGGAAGGGAGGAGGGAAGGGGGGGAGGGAGAGGGGAGGGAGGTGGGTAGGGGGGAGGGAGGGAGGGGGACCTCCCCTTTTCCCAGTACCCCTCTTTCCCCGTTGGGCCCGTCCTCGTAGGGTTTCCATTGTAACCGGGAGGAGGGGAGGGCGGGAAGGGGGAGGGAGGGAGGAGGGAGGTGTGGAGGGAGGAGGGGAGGGGAGGGAGGGGGGAGGGGAGGGAGGGGGGTAGGGGGGAGGGGGAGGGAGAGGGGATGGGGGAGGGGAGGGGGAAGGGGGGAGGGAGGGGGACCTCCCTTTTCCCAGTACTCCTCTTTCCCCGTTGGGCCCGTCCTCGTAGGGTTTCCATTGTAAACGGGAGGGGGGGAGGGAGGGAGGAGGGAGGTGTGGAGGGAGGTGTGGAGGGAGGAGGGGAGGGGGAGGGAGGGGGGGAGGGGAGGGGGAGGGGGGAAGAGGGGTAGGGGGGAGGGGAGGGAGGAGGGGAGGGAGGGGAACTCCCCTTTTCCCAGTACCCCTCTTTCCCCGTTGGGCCCGTCCCCGTAGGGTTTCCATTGTAACCGGGAGGGGGGGAGGGAGGGTGGAAGGAGGGGGAGAGGGGTGGAAGGGTGGAGGGAGGGGGGGAGGGAGTGGGGGAGGGTCGGATGGAGGGAAGGAGGGAGGGGTGAGTTAGGGGCTGAGTGGTGATGGAGGTTGGGATTGAGGGGGGAGAGAGTGGGGATGGAGGTGGGAAGGAGGGGGAAGGAAGAGGTTGAGGGGGAAGTGGGACCTCCCCTTTTCCCAGTACCCCTCTTTCTCCCACCACCAAGCCCCCACCGCAACGACCCCTGTTGTCCCCCTCCCCAGTCCCCATTCTCAGACCCCCCCCCATCTCTTGGAATAAAAAAAAATACTTTAAAAAAAAAAGTGCTTTTTAATTGCTTGTTTTGAAACATTCGCGGTTAAGTGCTTTTTTAAAAAACATTCGCGGTTAAGTGCTGGTTTTGAAACATTCGCGGCTACTTAGTGCTTCTGTCAGTTGCTTTTCGAGGGAGGGAGTAGGGAGGTGTGGAGGGGGGAGGGGAGGGGGAGGGAGGGGGGAGGGGAGGGGGGAAGGGGGGAGGGAGAGGGGAGGGAAGGGGGTAGGGGGGAGGGGGAGGGAGGGGGAGGGGGGAAGGGGAGGGAGGGGGGAAGGGGAGGGGAGGGAGGGGGGGAGGGAGAAGGGAGGGAGGGGGGAGTGAGGGGGGAGGGAGGGGAACCTCCATTTTCCCAGTACCCCTCTTTCCCCATTGGGCCCGTCCTCGTAGGGTTTCCATTGTAACCGGGAGGAGGGGAGGGAGGGTGGAAGGAGGGGGGAGGGGGAGAGGGATGGAATGGTGGAGGGAGGGGGAGGGAGTGGGGGAGGGTGGGATGGAGGGAAGGAGGGAGGGGGGGAGTTAGGGGCTGAGTGGTGAAGGAGGTTGGGATTGAGGGGGGAGGGAGGGGGGAGGGAGTGGGGATGGAGGTGGGAAGGAGGGGGGAGGAAGGGGTTGAGGGGGGAAGTGGGACCTCCCCTTTTCCCAGTACCCCTCTTTCCCCACCACCAAGCCCCCTCCGCAATGACCCCTGTTGTCCCCCTCCCCAGTCCCCATTCTCAGACCCCCCCCCCCCCATTCTCTCTCTCCCCCAGACACACTCTCAGTGCTTTTTTCGAAACACTTGCCCCGGTGGCCCACGAGCATAGGGGCCCAATGCTGATCTGTGTATGTTAAGTGACTTGCAATAAAAAAAAATACTTTAAAAAAAGATAAGTGCTTTTTAAGTGCTTGTTTTGAAACATTCACGGTCACATAGTGCTTCTCACTGCGATCTGTTAGTGGTGCTTTTCGAAACAATGTAGCACCCATCTCAAACAAGCATTGGGAGGATGGGAGGGAGGGAAGGGGAGGGAGGGAGGAGAGAGGTGTGGAGGGAGGGGGGAGGGGGAACGGGGGGGAGGGAGAGGGGAGGGAGGGGGGATGGGATGGGGGAAGGGGGGAGGGAGGGGGACCTCCCCTTTTCCAGTACCCCTCTTTCCCCGTTGGGCCCGTCCTCGCAGGGTTTCCATTGTAACCGGGAGGAGGGGAGGGAGGGAGGAGGAGGTGTGGAGGGAGATGGGGAGGGGGGGAGGGGAGGGGGAGGGAGAGGGTTAGGGGGGAGGGGGAGGGGGGGAGGGGAGGGGGGAAGGGGAGGGAGGGGGACCTCCCCTTTTCCCAGTACCCCTCTTTCCCCGTTGGGCCCGTCCCCGTAGGGTTTCCTTTGTAACCAGAAGGGGGGGAGGGAGGGTGGAAGGAGGGGGGAGGGGGAGAGGGATGGAAGGGTGGAGGGAGGGGGGGAGGATGGAGGGAAGGAGGGAGGGGGGGGGAGTTAGGGGAGGAGGGGTGAGGGAGGTGGGGAGGGAGTTGGGGAGGAGGGGGGGAGGGAGTGGGGATGGAGGTGGGAAGGAGTGGGGAGGAAGGGGTTGAGGGGGTAAGGGGGGGGAGGGAGGGAATAGGGGCCCCATGCTGATCTGTGTATGTTAAGTGACTTGCACAACTTTAAAAAACTGGCAGTTGCTTTTCGCAACAATGTTGCAACAATCTCACACAAGCATTGTGACGTCACAAGCTGAAGATGTAAATTTAAAACCGAGCTGATCTCTCATTGGTGCACGGGTGCCATTGTGACATCACGCACTGAAGCCCCTTCAAGAAAAGGGTTAGAAATGAAAATTTATACTTTAATATCTCTCTAGCTTTAAAAAGGTAGCTTCAATTTGAACGAAAGTACTTACAATAGTTGCCCATGTTAATGGTGAATACGGCGGTACAAAAATCGTAGCGCTTTGGTGTACCGTCTGGGAGGAGTAGGGTTTGGACCCTTCAAGAAAAGTGTTAGAAATGAACATTTAAACTTTAATATCTCTCTAGCTTTAAAAAGGTAGCTTCAATTTGAACGAAAGTACTTACAACAGTTGCCCACGTTAATGGTGAATACGGCGGTACAAAAATCGTAGCGCTTTGGTGTACCGTCTGGGAGGAGCAGGGTTTGTAAGTTATGGACAGAAATCTTCGGAATCTTCCGTATATACATACGGAATCTTCCGTATATACATACGGAATGTTGGACCGCAGAGTTTTAGTATTATATAGACTAGACAAAGTGGGCCCGTTGGGCCCGTCCTCGTAGGGTTTCCATTGTAACCGGGAGGCGGGGAGGGAGGGTGGAGGGAGGGGGGAGGGGGACCACCTGTTTTCCCAGTACCCCTCTTTCCCCGTTGTGGGATGGGAGGGGGGAGGGGAGGGGAGGGGGAGGGAGAGGGGAGGGAGGGGGGAGGGGGAGGGAGGGGGGAGGGGGAGGGAGGGGGGAGGGAGGGGAGGGAGGGGAGGGAGGGGAGGGAGGGGGGGGAGGGGAGGGGGGAAGGGGGAGGGGGAAGGGGGGGAGGGAGGAGGACCTCCCCTTTTCCCAGTACCCCTCTTTCCCCGTTGTGCCCGTCCTTGTAGGGTTTCCATTGTAACCGGGAGGCGGGGAGGGAGGGGGGAGGGAGGGAGGAGGGGAGGGGGAGGGAGGGGAGGGGGAGGAGAGGGGGGAAAGGGGGAGGGAGAGGGGAGGGAAGGGGGTAGGGGTGGAGGGGGGAGGGAGGGGGGAGGGGGACCACCTGTTTTCCCAGTACCCCTCTTTCCCGTTGTGCCCGTCCTCGTAGGGTTTCCATTGTAACCGGGAGGCGGGGAGGGAGGGGGAGGGAGGGAGGAGGGAGGTGTGGAGGGAGGAGGGGAGGGAAAGGGGGGGAGGGGAGGGGGGAGGTGGAGGGAGGGGGGAGGATGGGGGAACTCCCCTTTTCCCAGTACCCCTCTTTCCCCGTTGGGCCCGTCCTCGTAGGGTTTCCATTGTAACCGGGAGGGGGGGAGGGAGGGAGGTGTGGAGGGAGGAGGGGAGGTACCACGTAAAGACCCAACCAATCGGGCGCTAACAGGGAGGGTGAAACCCAATGAAAAAAACCGCAACCGCGTTTTTACTTTAAAATAAGTTCTTTGTTGAAAAGGAAATAAACTTATCTATAGAGCAGCAGCTTTTTTAAAATAAATAAAATCAAACTTAATGAAAATCACATTCCTCATTTTAAATAAATGTCTTTGTTATAAATGAAATGAAACAGCGGGAGAGGCGACGGCGACTACACTTCCGCTTCGGGGAGAGGAGGAGGGGGGAGAGGAGGGGGGGGGAGAGGAGGAGGGGGAGAGGAGGGGGGGGAGAGGAGGGGGGGGAGAGGAGGGGGGGAGGAGGGGGGAAGGGGGGGAGGAGGGAGGGGGAGGAGGGAGGGGGAGAGGAGGGAGGGGAGAGGGAGAGGGGGGGAGAGGAGGAGGGGGGGAGGAGGGGGGAGAGGAGAGGGGGGAGAGGAGAGGGGGGGAGGGGAGAGGAAAGAGTGGAGGGGGGAGAGGAGAGGGGAGAGGAGAGGAGAGGGGGGAGAGGAGAGGAGAGGGGGGGGAGAGAGGAGAGGAGAGGGGGAGAGAGGAGAGGTGTCTATTTTACTTTAAAATAAACAGCATTCTTTGTTGAAAAAGAAATTAATCTTATCTATAGAGCAGAAGCGGGAGAGGCGACGGCGACTACACTTCCCGGCGGTCAGCGCTGCGGGGAAGGGAGGGAGGGAGGGAGGGATGAGGTAGGGAGGAGAGGAGAGTGGGGAGGGAGGGAGGGGGGAGAGGGGAGGAGAGGGTGTAAGGGAGGGGGGAAGGGGGGGAAGGGAGGGGAAAGGGAGGGGGGAAGGGGAGGGGGGAGGGAAGGGGGAGAGGAGAGGGGGGGAGAAGAGAGGGGGGAGAGGAGAGGAGGAGAGGGGGGAGAGGAGAGGGGGGGAGAGGAGAGGGGGGGAGAGGAGAGAGGGGAGAGGAGAGGGGGGGAGAGGAGGGGGGGAGAGGAGGGGGGGAGAGGAGGGGGGGAGAGGAGGGGGGGGAGGAGGGGGGGAGGAAGGGGGCAGAGGTGGGGGGAAGGGGAGGGAGAGGGGAGGGGGAGGTGGGAGGGAGGGGGGAAGGGGGGAGGGGGACCTCCCCTTTTCCCAGTACCCCTCTTTCCCCGTTGGGCCCGTCCTCGTAGGGTTTCCATTGTAACCGGGAGGAGGGGAGGGAGGGAAGGGGGAGGGAGGGAGGGAGGTGTGGAGGGAGGAGGGGAGGGGAGGGGAGGGGGGAAGGGGAGGGGGGAAGGGGAGGGGGGAAGGGGGGGAGTGAGGGGGTAGGGGTGAGGGGGAGGGAGGGGGAGAGGGGAGGGAGGGGGCTCTCCCCTTTTCCCAGTACCACTCTTTCCCCGTTGGGCCCGTCCTCGTAGGGATTCCATTGTAACCGGGAGGAGGGGAGGGAGGGAAGAGGAGGGAGGGAGGAGGGAGGAGGGGAGGGAGGGGGGAAGGGGAGGGCGGAAAGGGGGGAGGGGGGAAAGGGGGGAGGGGGGGAGGGAGAGGGGAAGGGGGGGGAGGGGGAGGGAGGGGGGAGGTAGGGGAGGGGGAGGGAGGAGGGGAGGGAGGGGGGGAAGGGGAGGGCGGAAAGGGGGGGAGGGGGGAAAGGGGGGAGGGGAGGGGGGAAAGGGGGGAAAGGGGGGAGGGGAGGGGGGAAAGGGGGGAGGGGAAGGGGGGAGGGGGGAGGGAGAGGGGAAGGGGGGAGGGGGAGGGAGGTAGGGGAGGGGGAGGGAGGGAGGAGGGAGGAGGGGAGGGAGGGGAAGGGGAGGCGGAGGGGGAAAGGGGGGGACGGGGGAGGGGGAAGGGGGGAGGGGGGGAGGGAGAGGGGGGAGGTGGGGGAGGGGGAGGTGGGGGAGGGGGAGGTGGGGGAGGGGGAGGTGGGGGAGGGGGAGGTGGGGGAGGGGGAGGGGGGAAGGGGAGGGAGGGGCACAGGGGCATTGTGACGTCACACGCTGAATACCACGGGGGGGGGCGGAAGGGGGGTCTGCTCGAGTTCATCTCACAGGGGCATTGTGACATCACAATGAAGAATAAATCCGCAGCGCAGCGCCCCCCTTCTGTCAAAACTTCGATAAATCAGGGGGGGGCAGCACTTTTAAACCTCTGTAACTTAAAAAGTATGCGTCTGAATTAAATAAAAATATCATTTTCCAGCAGCGAACCGCATGCTGATTAAGGCGGTACAAACATCGTGGCGCTACGGTTCACCGTTTTGCCGGAATTGCCGTATTCAGCCGACATCAGTGGAATATATATATATATATTCAAGATCTGAGTTTTAATAGTATACTAGACCGAGTGGGCCCGTTGGGCCCGTCCTCGTAGGGTTTCCATTGTAACCGGGAGGGGAGGAAAGGGGGAGGGTTGGGGGAGGGAAGGGGGAGGGAGGAGGGGAGGGAGGGGGGTAGGGGAGGGGGAGGGAGAGGGGAGGGAGGGGGGGTAGGGGGGACGGAGGGGGGAGAGGGGGGGATGGGAGGGGAGGGGGGGAGGGAGGAGGGAAGGGGGGGAGGGAGAGGGGAGGGAGGTGGGTAGGGGGGAGGGAGGGAGGGGGACCTCCCCTTTTCCCAGTACCCCTCTTTCCCCGTTGGGCCCGTCCTCGTAGGGTTTCCATTGTAACCGGGAGGGCGGGAGGGAGGGAGGAGGGAGGTGTGGAGGGAGGAGGGGAGGGGAAGGAGGGGGGAGGGGGGGAGGGGGGAAGGGGGGAAGGGGGAGGGAGAGGGAGAGGGGAGGGAGGGGGGATGGGATGGGGGAAGGGGGGAGGGAGGGGGACCTCCCCTTTTCCCAGTACTCCTCTTTCCCCGTTGGGCCCGTCCTCGTAGGGTTTCAATTGTAACCGGGAGGGGGGGAGGGAGGGTGGAAGGAGGGGGGGAGAGGGATGGAAGGGTGGAGGGAGGGGGGGGAGGGATTGGGGAGGGAGGGATGGAGGGAGGGGGGAGTTAGGGGGGAGGGGGGAGGGAGTTGGGGAGGGAGGGGGAGGAGGGGGGGAGGGAGTGGGGATGGAGGTGGGAAGGAGGGGGGATGAAGGGGTTGAGGGGGGAAGGGGGACCTCCCCTTTTCCCAGTACCCCTCTTTCCCCGTTGGGCCCGTCCTCATAGGGTTTCCATTGTAACCGGGAGGGGGGGAGGGAGGTGTGGAGGGAGGAGGGGAGGGGAGGGGGAGGGAGGGGGGGAGGGGAGGGGGGAAGGGGAGGGGGAAGGGGGGAGGGGGTAGGGGGGAGGGGAGGGAGGGGGACTTCCCCTTTTCCCAGTACCCCTCTTTCCCCGTTGGGCCCGTCCCCGTAGGGTTTCTATTGTAACCGGGAGGGGGGAGGGAGGATGGAAGGAGGGGGGAGGGGGAGAGGGATGGAAGGGTGGATTGATTGGGGGAGGGAGGGATGGAGGGAAGGAGGGAGGGGGGGGAGTTAGGGGGGAGGTTTGAGGGAGGTGGGGAGGGAGGGGGAGGGAGTTGGGGAGGGAGGGGGAGGAGGGGGGGAGGGAGTGGGGATGGAGGTGGGAAGGAAGGGGTTGAGGGGGGAAGGAAGGGGTTGAGGGGTGAAGGGGGACCTCCCATTTTCCCAGTACTCCTCTTTCCCCCACCACCAAGCCCCCTCCGCAACGACCCCTGTTGTCCCCCTCCCCAGTCCCCATTCTCAGACCCCCCCCCCCATTCTCTCTCTCCCCCAGACACACTCCAAGTGCTGTTTCGCAACACTTGCCCCGGTGGCCCACGAGCATAGAGGCCCCATGTTGATCTGTGTATGTTAAGTGACTTGCAATAAAAAAGACTACTTGAAATCAGTGGTTTAAAGTGCTGTTTTTGCTACATTCGCGGTCATTTAGTGCTTCTCACGACCACGGTCATTTAGTGCTTCTCACTGCGATCTGTTAGTGGTGCTTTTCGAAACAATGTAGCACCCATCTCAAACAAGCATTGGGAGGATGGGAGGGAGGGGAAGGGGAGGGAGGGAGGAGAGAGGTGTGGAGGAGGAGGGGAGGGAGGGGGGAAGGGGGAGGGGGGGAACGGGGGGGAGGGAGAGGGGAGGGAGGGGGATGGGATGGGGGAAGGGGGGAGGGAGGGGGACCTCCCCTTTTCCCAGTACCCCCTCTTTCCCCGTTGGGCCCGTCCCCGTAGGGTTTCCATTGTAACGGGGAGGGGGGAGGGGAGGGAGGGGGTTAGGGGGGAGGGGGAGGGGAGGGGGGAGGGAGAGGGGAGGGGGAAGGGGGGAGGGAGGGGGACCTCCCCTTTTCCCAGTACTCCTCTTTCCCCATTGGGCCCGTCCTCGTAGGGTTTCCATTGTAACCGGGAGGGGGGGAGGGAGGGAGGGTGGAGGGAGGTGTGGAGGGAGGAGGGGAGGGGGAGGGAGGGGGGGAGGGGAGGGGGAGGGGGGGAAGTGTGGTAGGGGGAAGGGGAGGGAGGAGGGGAGGGAGGGAGAACTCCCCTTTTTCCCAGTACCCCTCTTTCCCCGTTGGGCCCGTCCCCGTAGGGTTTCCATTGTAACCGGGAGGGGGGGAGGGAGGGTGCAAGGAGGGGGGAGGGGGAGAGGGGTGGAAGGGTGGAGGGATGGGGGGGAGGGAGTGGGGGAGGGTCGGATGGAGGGAAGGAGGGAGGGGTGAGTTAGGGGCTGAGTGGTGATGGAGGTTGGGATTGAGGAGGGAGAGAGTGGGGATGGAGGTGGGAAGGAGGGGGGAGGAAGAGGTTGAGGGGGAAGTGGGACCTCCCCTTTTCCCAGTACCCCTCTTTCTCCCACCACCAAGCCCCCACCGCAACGACCCCTGTTGTCCCCCTCCCCAGTCCCCATTCTCAGACCCCCCCCATTCTCTTGGAATAAAAAAAAATACTTTAAAAAAAAAGTGCTTTTTAATTGCTTGTTTTGAAACATTCGCGGTTAAGTGCTTTTTTAAAAAACATTCGCGGTTAAGTGCTGGTTTTGAAACATTCGCGGCTACTTAGTGCTTCTGTCAGTTGCTTTTCGAGGGAGGGAGTAGGGAGGTGTGGAGGGGGGAGGGGAGGGGGAGGGAGGGGGGAGGGGAGGGGGGAAGGGGGGGAGGGAGAGGGGAGGGAAGGGGGTAGGGGGGAGGGGGGAGGGAGGGGGGAAGGGGAGGGAGGGGGAAGGGGAGGGGGAGGGAGGGGGGGAGGGAGAAGGGAGGGAGGGGGGAGTGAGGGGGGAGGGAGGGGAACCTCCCATTTTCCCAGTACCCCTCTTCTAACCGGGAGGAGGGGAGGGAGGGTGGAAGGAGGGGGGAGGGGGAGAGGGATGGAATGGTGGAGGGAGGGGGGAGGGAGTGGGGGAGGGTGGGATGGAGGGAAGGAGGGAGGGGGGGAGTTAGGGGCTGAGTGGTGAAGGAGGTTGGGATTGAGGGGGGAGGGAGGGGGGAGGGAGTGGGGATGGAGGTGGGAAGGAGGGGGGAGGAAGGGGTTGAGGGGGGAAGTGGGACCTCCCCTTTTCCCAGTACCCCTCTTTCCCCCACCACCAAGCCCCCTCCGCAACGACCCCTGTTGTCCCCCTCCCCAGTCCCCATTCTCAGACCCCCCCCATTCTCTTGGAATAAAAAAAAATACTTTAAAAAAAAAGTGCTTTTTAATTGCTTGTTTTGAAACATTCGCGGTTAAGTGCTTTTTTAAAAAACATTCGCGGTTAAGTGCTGGTTCTGAAACATTCGCGGCTACTTAGTGCTTCTGTCAGTTGATTTTCGAGGGAGGGAGTAGGGAGGTGTGGAGGGGGGAGGGGAGGGGGAGGGAGGGGGGAGGGGAGGGGGGAAGGGGGGGAGGGAGAGGGGAGGGAAGGGGGTAGGGGGGAGGGGGAGGGAGGGGGGAAGGGGAGGGAGGGGGAAGGGGAGGGGGAGGGAGGGGGGGAGGGAGAAGGGAGTGAGGGGGGAGGGAGGGGAACCTCCCATTTTCCCAGTACCCCTCTTTCCCCATTGGGCCCGTCCTCGTAGGGTTTCCATTGTAACCGGGAGGAGGGGAGGGAGGGTGGAAGGAGGGGGGAGGGGGAGAGGGATGGAATGGTGGAGGGAGGGGGGAGGGAGTGGGGGAGGGTGGGATGGAGGGAAGGAGGGAGGGGGGGAGTTAGGGGCTGAGTGGTGAAGGAGGTTGGGATTGAGGGGGGAGGGAGGGGGGAGGGAGTGGGAATGGAGGTGGGAAGGAGGGGGGAGGAAGGGGTTGAGGGGGGAAGTGGGACCTCCCCTTTTCCCAGTACCCCTCTTTCCCCCACCACCAAGCCCCCTCCGCAACGACCCCTGTTGTCCCCCTCCCCAGTCCCCATTCTCAGACCCCCCCCCCCCCCATTCTCTCTCTCCCCAGACACACTCTCAGTGCTTTTTTCGAAACACTTGCCCCGGTGGCCCACGAGCATAGGGGCCCAATGCTGATCTGTGTATGTTAAGTGACTTGCAATAAAAAAAAATACTTTAAAAAAAAGATAAGTGCTTTTTAAGTGCTTGTTTTGAAACATTCACGGTCACATAGTGCTTCTCACTGCGATCTGTTAGTGGTGCTTTTCGAAACAATGTAGCACCCATCTCAAACAAGCATTGGGAGGATGGGAGGGAGGGAAGGGGAGGGAGGGAGGAGAGAGGTGTGGAGGGAGGGGGAAGGGGAGGGGGAACGGGGGGGAGGGAGAGGGGAGGGAGGGGGGATGGGATGGGGGAAGGGGGGAGGGAGGGGGACCTCCCCTTTTCCCAGTACCCCTCTTTCCCCGTTGGGCCCGTCCTCGTAGGGTTTCCATTGTAACCGGGAGGAGGGGAGGGAGGGAGGAGGAGGTGTGGAGGGAGGAGGGGAGGGGGGGAGGGGAGGGGGAGGGAGAGGGTTAGGGGGGAGGGGTAGGGGGGAGGGGAGGGGGGAAGGGGAGGGAGGGGGACCTCCCCTTTTCCCAGTACCCCTCTTTCCCCGTTGGGCCCGTCCCCGTAGGGTTTCCTTTGTAACCAGAAGGGGGGGAGGGAGGGTGGAAGGAGGGGGGAGGGGGAGAGGGATGGAAGGGTGGAGGGAGGGGGGGAGGATGGAGGGAAGGAGGGAGGGGGGGGGAGTTAGGGGAGGAGGGGTGAGGGAGGTGGGGAGGGAGTTGGGGAGGAGGGGGGGAGGGAGTGGGGATGGAGGTGGGAAGGAGTGGGGAGGAAGGGGTTGAGGGGGGAAGGGGGGGAGGGAGGGAATAGGGGCCCCATGCTGATCTGTGTATGTTAAGTGACTTGCACAACTTTAAAAACTGGCAGTTGCTTTTCGCAACAATGTTGCAACAATCTCACACAAGCATTGTGACGTCACAAGCTGAAGATGTAAATTTAAAACCGAGCTGATCTCTCATTGGTGCACGGGTGCCATTGTGACATCACGCACTGAAGCCCCTTCAAGAAAAGGGTTAGAAATGAAAATTTATACTTTAATATCTCTCTAGCTTTAAAAAGGTAGCTTCAATTTGAACGAAAGTACTTACAATAGTTGCCCATGTTAATGGTGAATACGGCGGTACAAAAATCGTAGCGCTTTGGTGTACCGTCTGGGAGGAGTAGGGTTTGGCCCCTTCAAGAAAAGTGTTAGAAATGAAAATTTAAACTTTAATATCTCTCTAGCTTTAAAAAGGTAGCTTCAATTTGAACGAAAGTACTTACAATAGTTGCCCACGTTAATGGTGAATACGGCGGTACAAAAATCGTAGCGCTTTGGTGTACCGTCTGGGAGGAGCAGGGTTTGTAAGTTATGGACAGAAATCTTCGGAATCTTCCGTATATACATACGGAATCTTCCGTATATACATACGGAATGTTGGACCGCAGAGTTTTAGTATTATACTAGACCGAGTGGGCCCGTTGGGCCCGTCCTCGTAGGGTTTCCATTGTAACCGGGAGGGGAGGAAAGGGGGAGGGTTGGGGGACGGAAGGGTGAGGGAGGAGGGGAGGGAGGGGGGGAGGGGTGGGGGGGAGGGAGAGGGGAGGGAGGGGGGTAGGGGGGAGGGAGGGGGGAGAGGGGGGGATGGGAGGGGGGAGGGGAGGGGGGAAGGGAGGAGGGAAGGGGGGGAGGGAGAGGGAGGGAGGTGGGTAGGGGGGAGGGAGGTGGGTAGGGGGGAGGGAGGGAGGGGGACCTCCCCTTTTCCCAGTACCCCTCTTTCCCCGTTGGGCCCGTCCTCGTAGGGTTTCCATTGTAACCGGGAGGAGGGGAGGGCGGGAAGGGGGAGGGAGGGAGGAGGGAGGTGTGGAGGGAGGAGGGGAGGGGAGGGAGGGGGGAGGGGAGGGAGGGGGGTAGGGGGGAGGGGAGGGAGGGGGAGGGAGAGGGGATGGGGGAGGGGAGGGGGAAGGGGGGAGGGAGGGGGACCTCCCCTTTTCCCAGTACTCCTCTTTCCCCGTTGGGCCCGTCCTCGTAGGGTTTCCATTGTAACCGGGAGGGGGGAGGGAGGGAGGAGGGAGGTGTGGAGGGAGGTGTGGAGGGAGGAGGGGAGGGGGAGGGAGGGGGGGAGGGGAGGGGGAGGGGGAAGAGGGGTAGGGGGGAGGGGAGGGAGGAGGGGAGGGAGGGGAACTCCCCTTTTCCCAGTACCCCTCTTTCCCCGTTGGGCCCGTCCCCGTAGGGTTTCCATTGTAACCGGGAGGGGGGGAGGGAGGGTGGAAGGAGGGGGAGAGGCGTGGAAGGGTGGAGGGAGGGGGGGAGGGAGTGGGGGAGGGTCGGATGGAGGGAAGGAGGGAGGGGTGAGTTAGGGGCTGAGTGGTGATGGAGGTTGGGATTGAGGGGGGAGAGAGTGGGGATGGAGGTGGGAAGGAGGGGGGAGGAAGAGGTTGAGGGGGAAGTGGGACCTCCCCTTTTCCCAGTACCCCTCTTTCTCCCACCACCAAGCCCCCACCGCAACGACCCCTGTTGTCCCCCTCCCCAGTCCCCATTCTCAGACCCCCCCCATTCTCTTGGAATAAAAAAAAATACTTTAAAAAAAAAAGTGCTTTTTAATTGCTTGTTTTGAAACATTCGCGGTTAAGTGCTTTTTTAAAAAACATTCGCGGTTAAGTGCTGGTTTTGAAACATTCGCGGCTACTTAGTGCTTCTGTCAGTTGCTTTTCGAGGGAGGGAGTAGGGAGGTGTGGAGGGGGGAGGGGAGGGAGAGGGAGGGGGGAGGGGAGGGGGGAAGGGGGGGAGGGAGAGGGGAGGGAAGGGGGTAGGGGGGAGGGGAGGGAGGGGGGAAGGGGAGGGAGGGGGGAAGGGGAGGGGGAGGGAGGGGGGGAGGGAGAAGGGAGGGAGGGGGAGGGAGGGGGGAGGGAGGGGAACCTCCCATTTTCCCAGTACCCCTCTTTCCCCATTGGGCCCGTCCTCGTAGGGTTTCCATTGTAACCGGGAGGAGGGGAGGGAGGGTGGAAGGAGGGGGGAGGGGGAGAGGGATGGAATGGTGGAGGGAGGGGGGAGGGAGTGGGGGAGGGTGGGATGGAGGGAAGGAGGGAGGGGGGGAGTTAGGGGCTGAGTGGTGAAGGAGGTTGGGATTGAGGGGGGAGGGAGGGGGGAGGGAGTGGGGATGGAGGTGGGAAGGAGGGGGGAGGAAGGGGTTGAGGGGGGAAGTGGGACCTCCCCTTTTCCCAGTACCCCTCTTTCCCCCACCACCAAGCCCCCTCCGCAACGACCCCTGTTGTCCCCCTCCCCAGTCCCCATTCTCAGACCCCCCCCCACCATTCTCTCTCTCCCCCAGACACACTCTCAGTGCTTTTTTCGAAACACTTGCCCCGGTGGCCCACGAGCATAGGGGCCCAATGCTGATCTGTGTATGTTAAGTGACTTGCAATAAAAAAAAATACTTTAAAAAAAGATAAGTGCTTTTTAAGTGCTTGTTTTGAAACATTCACGGTCACATAGTGCTTCTCACTGCGATCTGTTAGTGGTGCTTTTCGAAACAATGTAGCACCCATCTCAAACAAGCATTGGGAGGATGGGAGGGAGGGAAGGGGAGGGAAGGAGGAGAGAGGTGTGGAGGGAGGGGGGAAGGGGAGGGGGAACGGGGGGGAGGGAGAGGGGAGGGAGGGGGGATGGGATGGGGGAAGGGGGGAGGGAGGGGGACCTCCCCTTTTCCCAGTACCCCTCTTTCCCCGTTGGGCCCGTCCTCGTAGGGTTTCCATTGTAACCGGGAGGAGGGGAGGGAGGGAGGAGGAGGTGTGGAGGGAGGAGGGGAGGGGGGGAGGGGAGGGGGAGGGAGAGGGTTAGGGGGGAGGGGGAGGGGGGAGGGGAGGGGGGAAGGGGAGGGAGGGGGACCTCCCCTTTTCCCAGTACCCCTCTTTCCCCGTTGGGCCCGTCCCCGTAGGGTTTCCTTTGTAACCAGAAGGGGGGGAGGGAGGGTGGAAGGAGGGGGGAGGGGGAGAGGGATGGAAGGGTGGAGGGAGGGGGGGGAGGATGGAGGGAAGGAGGGAGGGGGGGGGAGTTAGGGGAGGAGGGGTGAGGGAGGTGGGGAGGGAGTTGGGGAGGAGGGGGGGAGGGAGTGGGGATGGAGGTGGGAAGGAGTGGGGAGGAAGGGGTGAGGGGGGAAGGGGGGGAGGGAGGGAATAGGGGCCCCATGCTGATCTGTGTATGTTAAGTGACTTGCACAACTTTAAAAAACTGGCAGTTGCTTTTCGCAACAATGTTGCAACAATCTCACACAAGCATTGTGACGTCACAAGCTGAAGATGTAAATTTAAAACCGAGCTGATCTCTCATTGGTGCACGGGTGCCATTGTGACATCACGCACTGAAGCCCCTTCAAGAAAAGGGTTAGAAATGAAAATTTATACTTTAATATCTCTCTAGCTTTAAAAAGGTAGCTTCAATTTGAACGAAAGTACTTACAATAGTTGCCCATGTTAATGGTGAATACGGCGGTACAAAAATCGTAGCGCTTTGGTGTACCGTCTGGGAGGAGTAGGGTTTGGACCCTTCAAGAAAAGTGTTAGAAATGAAAATTTAAACTTTAATATCTCTCTAGCTTTAAAAAGGTAGCTTCAATTTGAACGAAAGTACTTACAATAGTTGCCCATGTCAATGGTGAATACGGCGGTACAAAAATCGTAGCGCTTTGGTGTACCGTCTGGGAGGAGCAGGGTTTGTAAGTTATGGACAGAAATCTTCGGAATCTTCCGTATATACATACGGAATCTTCCGTATATACATACGGAATGTTGGACCGCAGAGTTTTAGTATTATATATAGATATAGACTAGACCGAGTGGGCCCGTTGGGCCCGTCCTCGTAGGGTTTCCATTGTAACTGGGAGGATGGGATGGAGGGAAGAGGGAGGGAGGGAGGAGGGAGGTGTGGAGGGAGCAGAGGAGGGGGAGGGAGGGGGGGAGGGGAGGGTGGAGTGGAGGGAGAAGGGGGGGAGGGAGGGGGACCTCCCCTTTTCCCAGTACCCCTCTTTCCTCGTTGGGCCCGTCCCCGTAGGGTTTCCATTGTAACCGGGAGGGGGGGAGGAAGGGTGGAAGGAGGGGGGAGGGGGAGGGGAGAGGGATGGAAGGGTGGAGGGAGGGGGGTGGGAGTGGGGGAGGGAGGGATGGAGGGAAGGAGGGAGGGGGGGAGTTAGGGGGGAGGGTTGAGGGAGGTGGAGAGGGATGGGGAGGGAGGGGGAGGAGGGGGGAGGGAGTGGGGATGGAGATGGGAAGGAGGGGGAGGAAGGGGTTGAGGGGTGAAGGGGACCTCCCCTTTTCCCAGTACCCCTCTTTCCTCCACCACCATGCCCCCTCCGCAACGACCCCTGTTGTCCCCATCCCCAGTCCCCATTCTCAGACCCCCCCCCATTCTCTCTCTCCCCCAGACACACTCTCAGTGCTTTTTTCGAAACACTTGCCCCGGTGGCCCACGAGCATAGGGGCCCAATGCTGATCTGTGTATGTTAAGTGACTTGCAATTAAAAAAAATACTTTAAAAAAAGATAAGTGCTTTTTAAGTGCTCGTTTTGAAACATTCGCGGTCACATAGTGCTTCTCACTGCGATCTGTTAGTGGTGCTTTTCGAAACAATGTGGCACCCATCTCACACAAGCATTGGGAGGATGGGAGGGGGGAGGGGGGAAGGGAGGAGGGTAGGGGGGGAGGGAGAGGGGAGGGAGGTGGGTAGGGGGGAGGGAGGGAGGGGGACCTCCCCTTTTCCCAGTACCCCTCTTTCCCCGTTGGGCCCGTCCTCGTAGGGTTTCCATTGTAACCGGGAGGAGGGGAGGGCGGGAAGGGGGAGGGAGGAGGGAGGTGTGGAGGGAGGAGGGGAGGGGAGGGAGGGGGAGGGGAGGGAGGGGGGTAGGGGGGAGGGGGAGGGAGGGGGAGGGAGAGGGGATGGGGGAGGGGAGGGGAAGGGGGGAGGGAGGGGGACCTCCCCTTTTCCCAGTACTCCTCTTTCCCCGTTGGGCCCGTCCTCGTAGGGTTTCCATTGTAACCGGGAGGGGGGGAGGGAGGGAGGAGGGAGGTGTGGAGGGAGGTGTGGAGGGAGGAGGGGAGGGGGAGGGAGGGGAGGGGGAGGGGGGAAGAGGGGTAGGGGGGAGGGGAGGGAGGAGGGGAGGGAGGGGAACTCCCCTTTTCCCAGTACCCCTCTTTCCCCGTTGGGCCCGTCCCCGTAGGGTTTCCATTGTAACCGGGAGGGGGGGAGGGAGGGTGGAAGGAGGGGGAGAGGGGTGGAAGGGTGGAGGGAGGGGGGGAGGGAGTGGGGGAGGGTCGGATGGAGGGAAGGAGGGAGGGGTGAGTTAGGGGCTGAGTGGTGATGGAGGTTGGGATTGAGGGGGGAGAGAGTGGGGATGGAGGTGGGAAGGAGGGGGAAGGAAGAGGTTGAGGGGGAAGTGGGACCTCCCCTTTTCCCAGTACCCCTCTTTCTCCCACCACCAAGCCCCCACCGCAACGACCCCTGTTGTCCCCCTCCCCAGTCCCCATTCTCAGACCCCCCCCATCTCTTGGAATAAAAAAAAATACTTTAAAAAAAAAAGTGCTTTTTAATTGCTTGTTTTGAAACATTCGCGGTTAAGTGCTTTTTTAAAAAACATTCGCGGTTAAGTGCTGGTTTTGAAACATTCGCGGCTACTTAGTGCTTCTGTCAGTTGCTTTTCGAGGGAGGGAGTAGGGAGGTGTGGAGGGGGGAGGGGAGGGGGAGGGAGGGGGGAGGGGAGGGGGGAAGGGGGGGAGGGAGAGGGGAGGGAAGGGGGTAGGGGGGAGGGGGAGGGAGGGGGGAGGGGGGAAGGGGAGGGAGGGGGGAAGGGGAGGGGGAGGGAGGGGGGGAGGGAGAAGGGAGGGAGGGGGGAGTGAGGGGGGAGGGAGGGGAACCTCCCATTTTCCCAGTACCCCTCTTTCCCCATTGGGCCCGTCCTCGTAGGGTTTCCATTGTAACCGGGAGGAGGGGAGGGAGGGTGGAAGGAGGGGGGAGGGGGAGAGGGATGGAATGGTGGAGGGAGGGGGAGGGAGTGGGGGAGGGTGGGATGGAGGGAAGGAGGGAGGGGGGGAGTTAGGGGCTGAGTGGTGAAGGAGGTTGGGATTGAGGGGGGAGGGAGGGGGGAGGGAGTGGGGATGGAGGTGGGAAGGAGGGGGGAGGAAGGGGTTGAGGGGGGAAGTGGGACCTCCCCTTTTCCCAGTACCCCTCTTTCCCCCACCACCAAGCCCCCTCCGCAATGACCCCTGTTGTCCCCCTCCCCAGTCCCCATTCTCAGACCCCCCCCCCCCCATTCTCTCTCTCCCCCAGACACACTCTCAGTGCTTTTTTCGAAACACTTGCCCCGGTGGCCCACGAGCATAGGGGCCCAATGCTGATCTGTGTATGTTAAGTGACTTGCAATAAAAAAAAATACTTTAAAAAAAGATAAGTGCTTTTTAAGTGCTTGTTTTGAAACATTCACGGTCACATAGTGCTTCTCACTGCGATCTGTTAGTGGTGCTTTTCGAAACAATGTAGCACCCATCTCAAACAAGCATTGGGAGGATGGGAGGGAGGGAAGGGGAGGGAGGGAGGAGAGAGGTGTGGAGGGAGGGGGGAAGGGGAGGGGGAACGGGGGGGAGGGAGAGGGGAGGGAGGGGGGATGGGATGGGGAAGGGGGGAGGGAGGGGGACCTCCCCTTTTCCCAGTACCCCTCTTTCCCGTTGGGCCCGTCCTCGTAGGGTTTCCATTGTAACCGGGAGGAGGGGAGGGAGGGAGGAGGAGGTGTGGAGGGAGGAGGGGAGGGGGGGAGGGAGGGGGAGGGAGAGGGTTAGGGGGGAGGGGGAGGGGGGAGGGGAGGGGGGAAGGGGAGGGAGGGGGACCTCCCCTTTTCCCAGTACCCCTCTTTCCCCGTTGGGCCCGTCCCCGTAGGGTTTCCTTTGTAACCAGAAGGGGGGGAGGGAGGGTGGAAGGAGGGGGGAGGGGGAGAGGGATGGAAGGGTGGAGGGAGGGGGGGAGGATGGAGGGAAGGAGGGAGGGGGGGGGAGTTAGGGGAGGAGGGGTGAGGGAGGTGGGGAGGGAGTTGGGGAGGAGGGGGGGAGGGAGTGGGGATGGAGGTGGGAAGGAGTGGGGAGGAAGGGGTTGAGGGGGGAAGGGGGGGAGGGAGGGAATAGGGGCCCCATGCTGATCTGTGTATGTTAAGTGACTTGCACAACTTTAAAAAACTGGCAGTTGCTTTTCGCAACAATGTTGCAACAATCTCACACAAGCATTGTGACGTCACAAGCTGAAGATGTAAATTTAAAACCGAGCTGATCTCTCATTGGTGCACGGGTGCCATTGTGACATCACGCACTGAAGCCCCTTCAAGAAAAGGGTTAGAAATGAAAATTTATACTTTAATATCTCTCTAGCTTTAAAAAGGTAGCTTCAATTTGAACGAAAGTACTTACAATAGTTGCCCATGTTAATGGTGAATACGGCGGTACAAAAATCGTAGCGCTTTGGTGTACCGTCTGGGAGGAGTAGGGTTTGGACCCTTCAAGAAAAGTGTTAGAAATGAAAATTTAAACTTTAATATCTCTCTAGCTTTAAAAAGGTAGCTTCAATTTGAACGAAAGTACTTACAATAGTTGCCCATGTCAATGGTGAATACGGCGGTACAAAAATCGTAGCGCTTTGGTGTACCGTCTGGGAGGAGCAGGGTTTGTAAGTTATGGACAGAAATCTTCGGAATCTTCCGTATATACATACGGAATCTTCCGTATATACATACGGAATGTTGGACCGCAGAGTTTTAGTATTATACTAGACCGAGTGGGCCCGTTGGGCCCGTCCTCGTAGGGTTTCCATTGTAACCGGGAGGGGAGGAAAGGGGGAGGGTTGGGGGAGGGAAGGGGGAGGGAGGAGGGGAGGGAGGGGGGGAGGGGAGGGGGGGAGGGGGAGGGAGAGGGGAGGGAGGGGGGTAGGGGGAGGGAGGGGGGCGAGGGGGGATGGGAGGGGGGAGGGGAGGGGGGAAGGGAGGAGGGAAGGGGGGGAGGGAGAGGGGAGGGAGGTGGGTAGGGGGGAGGGAGGGAGGGGGACCTCCCCTTTTCCCAGTACCCCTCTTTCCCCGTTGGGCCCGTCCTCGTAGGGTTTCCATTGTAACCGGGAGGAGGGGAGGGCGGGAAGGGGGAGGGAGGGAGGAGGGAGGTGTGGAGGGGAGGGGAGGGAGGGGGGAGGGGAGGGAGGGGGGTAGGGGGGAGGGGGAGGGAGGGGGAGGGAGAGGGGTGCGGGGAGGGGAGCGGGAAGGGGGGAGGGAGGGGGACCTCCCCTTTTCCCAGTACCCCTCTTTCCCCGTTGGGCCCATCCTCGTAGGGTTTCCATTGTAACCGGGAGGAGGGGAGGGAGGGAAGGGGGAGGGAGGGAGGAGGGAGGTGTGGAGGGAGGGGAGGGGAGGGAGGTGAGGGGAGGGAGGGGGTAGGGGGGAGGGGGAGGGAGTGGAAGAGGGGAGGGGGAAGGGGTTAGTGAGGGGGACCTCCCCTTTTCCCAGTACCCCTCTTTCCCCGTTGGGACCGTCCTCGTAGGGTTTCCATTGTAACGGGGAGGGGGGAGGGAGGGTGGAAGGAGGGGGGAGGGGGAGAGGGATGGAAGGGTGGAGGGAAGGGGGAGGGATTGGGGGAGGGAGGGATGGAGGGAAGGAGGGAGGGGGGAGTTAGAGGGGAGGGAGGGGGGAGGGAGTTGGGGAGGGAGGGGGAGGAGGGGGGGAGGGAGTGGGGATGGAGGTGGGAAGGAGGGGGGATGAAGTGGTTGAGGGGGGAAGGGGGACCTCCCCTTTTCCCAGTACCCCTCTTTCCCCGTTGGGCCCGTCCTCGTAGGGTTTCCATTGTAACTGGGAGGGAGGGGGGATGGAGGTGTGGAGGGAGGTGTGGAGGGAGGAGGGGAGGGGGAGGGAGGGGGGAGGGGAGGGGGGAAGGGGAAGGGGGGAGGGAAGGGGGGAGCGGGTAGGGGGGAGCGGGTAGGGGGGAGGGGAGGGAGGGGGATCTCCTCTTTTCCCAGTACCCCTCTTTCCCCGTTGGGCCCGTCCCCGTAGGGTTTCCATTGTAACCGGGAGGGGGGGAGGGAGGGTGGAAGGAGGGGGGAGGGGGAGAGGGATGGAATGGTGGAGGGAGGGGGGAGGGAGTGGGGGAGGGTGGGATGGAGGGAAGGAGGGAGGGGGGAGTTAGGGGCTGAGTGGTGATGGAGGTTGGGATTGAGGGGAGAGGGAGGGGGGGAGGGAGTGGGGATGGGAGTGGGGATGGAGGTGGGAAGGAGGGGGGAGGAAGGGGTTGAGGGGGGAAGTGGGACCTCCCCTTTTCCCAGTACCCCTCTTTCCCCCACCACCAAGCCCCCTCCGCAACGACCCCTGTTGTCCCCAGTCCCCATTCACAGACCCCCCCCCCATTCTCTCTCTCCCCCATACACACTCTCAGTGCTTTTTTCGAAACATTCGCGGTCACATAGTGCTTCTCACTGTAGCACCCATCTCAAACAAGCATTGGGAGGATGGGAGGGAGGGAAGGGGAGGGAGGGAGGAGGGAGGTGTGGAGGGAGGAGGGGAGGGAAGGGGGGAAGGGGAGGGGGGGAAGGGGGAGGGAGAGGGGAGGGAGGGGGGATGGGATGGGGAAGGGGGGAGGGAGGGGGACCTCCCCTTTTCCCAGTACCCCTCTTTCCCCGTTGGGCCCGTCCTCGTAGGGTTTCCATTGTAACCGGGAGGAGGGGAGGGAGGGAAGGGGGAGGGAGGGAGGAGTTAGGGGAGGAGGGGTGAGGGAGGTGGGGAGGGAGTTGGGGAGGAGGGGGGGAGGGAGTGGGGATGGAGGTGGGAAGGAGTGGGGAGGAAGGGGTTGAGGGGGGAAGGGGGGGAGGGAGGGAATAGGGGCCCCATGCTGATCTGTGTATGTTAAGTGACTTGCACAACTTTAAAAAACTGGCAGTTGCTTTTCGCAACAATGTTGCAACCATCTCACACAAGCATTGTGACGTCACAAGCTGAAGACCTTGAAAAAAAAGGTCAGAATAAAATTTATGTAAATTTAAAAACGAGCTGATCTCTCATTGGTGCACGGGTGCCATTGTGACATCACGCGCTGAAGCCCCTTCAAGAAAAGGGTTAGAAATGAAAATTTAAACTTTAATATCTCTCTAGCTTTAAAAAGGTAGCTTCAATTTGAACGAAAGTACTTACAATAGTTGCCCAGGTTAATGGTGAATATGGCGGTACAAAAATCGCAGCGCTTTGGTGTACCGTCTGGGAGGAGTAGGGTTTGTAAGTTATATGGACAGAAACTCTTCGGAGTCTTCCGTACATACACATATACATACATACATACGGAATGTTGGACCGCAGAGTTTTAGTAGTATACTAGACCGAGTGGGCCCGTTGGGCCCGTCCTCGTAGGGTTTCCATTGTAACCGGGATGGGAGGAAAGGGGGAGGGTTGGGGGAGGGAAGGGGGAGGGAGGAGGGGAGGGAGGGGGGGAGGGGAGGGGGGGAGGGGGAGGGAGAGGGGAGGGAGGGGGGTAGGGGGGAGGGAGGGGGAGAGGGGGGGATGGGAGGGGGGAGGGGGGAAGGGAGGAGGGTGGGGGGGAGGGAGAGGGGAGGGAGGTGGGTAGGGGGGAGGGAGGGAGGGGGACCTCCCCTTTTCCCAGTACCCCTCTTTCCCCGTTGGGCCCGTCCTCGTAGGGTTTCCATTGTAACCGGGAGGAGGGGAGGGCGGGAAGGGGGAGGGAGGGAGGAGGGAGGTGTGGAGGGAGGAGGGGAGGGGAGGGAGGGGGGAGGGGAGGGAGGGGGGTAGGGGGGAGGGGGAGGGAGGGGGAGGGAGGGGGAGGGAGAGGGGAGGGGGGAGGGGAGGGGGAAGGGGGGAGGGAGGGGGGAGGGAGGGGGACCTCCCCTTTTCCCAGTACCCCTCTTTCCCCGTTGGGCCCGTCCCCGTAGGGTTTCCATTGTAACCGGGAGGGGGGGGAGGGAGGGTGGAAGGAGGGGGGAGGGGGAGAGGGGTGGAAGGGTGGAGGGAGGGGGGGGATGGAGTGGGGGAGGGTCGGATGGAGGGAAGGAGGGACGGGTGAGTTAGGGGCTGAGTGGTGATGGAGGTTGGGATTGAGGGGGGAGAGAGTGGGGATGGAGGTGGGAAGGAGGGGGGAGGAAGAGGTTGAGGGGGAAGTGGGACCTCCCCTTTTCCCAGTACCCCTCTTTCCCCCACCACCAAGCCCCCACCGCAACGACCCCTGTTGTCCCCCTCCCCAGTCCCCATTCTCAGACCCCCCCCATTCTCTTGGAATAAAAAAAAATACTTTAAAAAAAAAAAGTGCTTTTTAATTGCTTGTTTTGAAACATTCGCGGTTAAGTGCTTTTTTAAAAAACATTCGCGGTTAAGTGCTGGTTTTGAAACATTCGCGGCTACTTAGTGCTTCTGTCAGCTGCTTTTCGAAACAATGTTGCAACCATCTCACACAAGCATTGGGAGGATGGGAGGGAGGGAAGGGGAGGGAGGGAGGAGGGAGGTGTGGAGGGAGGAGGGGAGGGAGGGGGGAAGGGGAGGGGGGGAAGGGGGCGGGAGAGGGGAGGGAGGGGGGATGGGATGGGGAAGGGGGGAGTGAGGGGGACCTCCCCTTTTCCCAGTACCCCTCTTTCCCCGTTGGGCCCGTCCTCGTAGGGTTTCCATTGTAACCGGGAGGAGGGGAGGGAGGGAAGGGGGAGGGAGGGAGGAGGGAGGTGTGGAGGGAGGGGAGGGGGAGGGACGGGGGAGGGGAGGGGGGAAGGGGGGGAGGGGGGGAGGGAGAGGGGGAGGGAGGGGGGGGGAGGGGGGTGAGGGGGGGAGGGAGAGGGGTAGGGGGGGGAGGGGAGGGGGAAGGGGAGGGAGGGGGACCTCCCCTTTTCCCAGTACCCCTCTTTCCCCGTTGGGCCCGTCCTCGTAGGGTTTCCATTGTAACCGGGAGGAGGGAGGGAGGGAAGGGGGAGGGAGGGAGGTGTGGAGGGTGGAGGGGGAGGGAGGGGGGAGGGAGGGGGGAAGGGGGGGAGGGGAGGGGGGTGGAGGTGGGAAGGAGTGGGGAGGAAGGGGTTGAGGGGGGAAGGGGGGGGGAGGGAGGGAATAGGGGCCCCATGCTGATCTGTGTATTTTAAGTGACTCGCACAACTTTAAAAAACTGGCAGTTGCTTTTCGCAACAATGTTGCAACCATCTCACACAAGCATTGTGACGTCACAAGCTGAAGACCTTGAAAAAAAAGGTCAGAAAAAAAATTATGTAAATTTAAAGTAGTAAACACCCAATAGCAGCCGCTTGTCCATCGCGAGCTGATCTCTCATTGGTGCACGGGTGCCATTGTGACATCACGCGCTGAAGCCCCCTTCAAGAAAAGGGTTAGAAATGAAAAATTTAAACTTTAATATCTCTCTAGCTTTAAAAAGGTAGCTTCAATTTGAACGAAAGTACTTACAATAGTTGCCCATGTTAATGGTGAATACGGCGGTACAAAAATCGTAGCGCTTTGGTGTACCGTCTGGGAGGAGTAGGGTTTGGCCCCTTCAAGAAAAGTGTTAGAAATGAAAATTTAAACTTTAATATCTCTCTAGCTTTAAAAAGGTAGCTTCAATTTGAACGAAAGTACTTACAATAGTTGCCCAGGTTAATGGTGAATACGGCGGTACAAAATCGTAGCGCTTTGGTGTACCGTCTGGGAGGAGTAGGGTTTGTAAGTTATGGACAGAAATCTTCGGAATCTTCCGTACATACACACGGAATCTTCCGTATATACATACGGAATGTTGGACCGCAGAGTTTTAGTATTATACTAGACCGAGTGGGCCCGTTGGGCCCGTCCTCGTAGGGTTTCCATTGTAACCGGGAGGATGGGAGGGAGGGAAGTGGGAGGGAGGGGGGGGAGGGGAGGGTGGAGTGGAGGGGGGAGGGGAGGGGGAAGGAGGGGAGGGGGATGGGGAGGGAGAGGGGAGGGAGGGGGGTGGGGGGAGGGTCTATTTTACTTTAAAATAAACAGCGTTCTTTGTTGAAAAGGAAATAAACTTATCTATAGAGCATCAGCTTTTTTTAAAATAAATAAAATCAAACTTAATGAAAATCACATTCCTCATTTTAAATAAATGTCTTTGTTATAAATGAAATCAAACAGCGGGAGAGGCGACGGCGACTACACTCCCGGCGGTCAGCGCTGCTGGGACGGGAGGGAGGGAGGGATGAGGGAGGGAGGAGAGTGGGGAGGGAGGGGTACCTCCCCTTTTCCCAGTACTCTTCTTTCCCAAACCACCAAGCCCCCTGTTGTCCCCCTCCCCAGTCCCCATTCTCAGACCCCCCCATTCTCTCTCCCCCAGATACACTCTTACTCTCCCCCCCCCCTTTCCCCAGCACACCCCTTTCCCCGTTGGGCCCGTCCTCGTAGGGTTTCCATTGTAACCGTGAGGCAGGGAGGGAGGGGGGAGGGAGGGAAGAGGGAGGTGTGGAGGGAGGAGGGGAGGGGGAGGGGAGGGGGAGGGGGGAAGGGGGGGAGGTGGAGGGAGGGGGGAGGGAGAGGGGGAGGGGTGGGGGGAAGGGGTGAGGGTGGAAGGGGGAGGGAGGGGGACCTCCCCTTTTCCCAGTACCCCTCTTTCCCCGTTGTGCCCGTCCTCGTAAGGTTTCCATTGTAACCGGGAGGGGAGTGGGGGGGGAGGGAAGGGAGGAGGGAGGTGTGGAGGGGGGAGGGGAGGGGGAGGGGGGAAGGGGCAAGGGGGAGGGAGAGGGGAGGGAGGGGGTAGGGAGGGGGGAAGGGGGGAGGGAGGGGGACCACCCGTTTTCCCAGTACCCCTCTTTCCCCGTTGGGCCCGTCGTCGTAGGGTTTCCATTGTAACCGGGAGGAGGGGAGGTAGGGAAGGGGGAGGGAGGGAGGAGGGAGGTGTGGAGGGAGGAGGGGAGGGGGAGGGAGGAGGGGAGGGGGAGGGAGGGGGAAGGGGGAGGAGGGAGAGGGGAGGGAGGGGGGTAGGGGGGAGGGAGGAGGGAGGTGTGGTGGGAGGGAGGAGGGGGAGGGGGGAGGGAGGGGGGAGGGGAGGGGGGAGGGAGAGGGGGAGGGGGGGAGGGAGGGAGCGTGTAAGGGGGAGGGGAGGGGGGACCTCCCCTTTTCCCAGTACCCCTCTTTCCCCGTTGGGCCCGTCCTCGTAGGGTTTCCATTGTAACCGGGAGGAGGGGAGGAGGGAGGGAGGGAGGTGTGGAGGGAGGAGGGGGAGGGGGGAAGGGGGAGGGAGAGGGTTAGGGTGGGGGAGGGGGAGGGGGGAGGGGAGGGGAGGGGAGGGGGACTCCCCTTTTCCCAGTACCCCTCTTTCCCCGTTGGGCCCGTCCCCGTAGGGTTTCCTTTGTAACCAGAAGGGGGGAGGGAGGGTGGAAGGAGGGGGGAGGGGGAGAGGGATGGAAGGGTGGAGGGAGGGGGGGGAGGGATGGAGGGAAGGAGGGAGGGGGGGGGGGGGAGTTAGGGGAGGAGGGGTGAGGGAGGTGGGGAGGGAGTTGGGGAGGAGGGGGGGAGGGAGTGGGGATGGAGGTGGGAAGGAGTGGGGAGGAAGGGGTTGAGGGGGGAAGGGGGGGGAGGGAGGGAATAGGGGCCCCATGCTGATCTGTGTATGTTAAGTGACTTGCACAACTTTAAAAAACTGGCAGTTGCCTTTCGCAACAATGTTGCAACAATCTCACACAAGCATTGTGACGTCACAAGCTGAAGATGTAAATTTAAAACCGAGCTGATCTCTCATTGGTGCACGGGTGCCATTGTGACATCACGCGCTGAAGCCCCTTCAAGAAAAGGGTTAGAAATGAAAATTAAACTTTAATATCTCTCTAGCTTTAAAAGGTAGCTTCAATTTGAACGAAAGTACTTACAATAGTTGCCCATGTTAATGGTGAATATGGCGGTACAAAAATCGTAGCGCTTTGGTGTACCGTCAGGGAGGAGTAGGGTTTGTAAGTTATGGACAGAAACTCTTCGGAATCTTTGCGTACATACACATATACATCCATACATACGGAATGTTGGACCGCAGAGTTTTAGTAGTATATAGATAGAAGATAGATAGATAGACTAGACCGAGGGGGAAGGGGGGAGGGAGGGGGACCTCCCCTTTTTCCAGTACTCCTCTTTCCCCGTTGGGCCCGTCCTCGTAGGGTTTCCATTGTAACCGGGAGGGGGGGAGGGAGGGAGGAGGGAGGTGTGGAGGGAGGTGTGGAGCGAGGAGGGGGAGGGGGAGGAGGGGGGAGGGGAGGGGGAGGGGGGAAGAGGGGTAGGGGGGAGGGGAGGGAGGAGGGGAGGGAGGGGAACTCCCCTTTTCCCAGTACCCCTCTTTCCCCGTTGGGCCCGTCCCGTAGGGTTTCCATTGTAACCGGGAGGGGGGGAGGGAGGGGTGGAAGGAGGGGGAGAGGGGTGGAAGGGGTGGAGGGAGGGGGGGAGGGAGTGGGGGAGGGTCGGATGGAGGGAAGGAGGGAGGGGTGAGTTAGGGGCTGAGTGGTGATGGAGGTTGGGATTGAGGGGGGGAGAGAGTGGGGATGGAGGTGGGAAGGAGGGGGGAGGAAGAGGGTTGAGGGGGAAGTGGGACCTCCCCTTTTCCCAGTACCCCTCTTTCTCCCACCACCAAGCCCCCACCGCAACGACCCCTGTTGTCCCCCTCCCCAGTCCCCATTCTCAGACCCCCCCATTCTCTTGGAATAAAAAAAAATACTTAAAAAAAAAAGTGCTTTTTAATTGCTTGTTTTGAAACATTCGCGGTTAAGTGCTTTTTTAAAAAACATTCGCGGTTAAGTGCTGGTTTTGAAACATTCGCGGCTACTTAGTGCTTCTGTCAGTTGCTTTTCGAGGGAGGGAGTAGGGAGGTGTGGAGGGGGGGAGGGGAGGGGGAGGGAGGGGGGAGGGAGGGGAGGGGGGGGAAGGGGGGGAGGGAGAGGGGAGGGGAAGGGGGTAGAGGGGGAGGGGGAGGGAGGGGGGGAGGGGGGGAAGGGGAGGAGGGGGGGAAGGGGGAGGGGGAGGGAGGGGGGGAGGGAGAAGGGAGGGAGGGGGGGAGTGAGGGGGGAGGGAGGGGAAACCTCCCATTTTCCCAGTACCCCTCTTTCCCCATTGGGCCCGTCCTCGTAGGGTTTCCATTGTAACCGGGGAGGAGGGGAGGGAGGGTTGGAAGGAGGGGGGGAGGGGGGAGAGGGATGGAATGGTGGGAGGGAGGGGGGGGAGGGTGGGATGGAGGGAAGGAGGGAGGGGGGGAGTTAGGGGCTGAGGGTGGTGAAGGAGGTTGGGATTGAGGGGGGGAGGGAGGGGGGAGGGAGTGGGGATGGAGGTGGGAAGGAGGGGGGGAGGAAGGGGTTGAGGGGGAAGTGGGACCTCCCCTTTTCCCAGTACCCCTCTTTCCCCCACCACCAAGCCCCCTCCGCAACGACCCCTGTTGTCCCCCTCCCCAGTCCCCATTCTCAGACCCCCCCCCCCCATTCTCTCTCTCCCCAGACACACTCTCAGTGCTTTTTTCGAAACACTTGCCCCGGTGGCCCACGAGCATAGGGGCCCAATGCTGATCTGTGTATGTTAAGTGACTTGCAATAAAAAAAAATACTTTAAAAAAAGATAAGTGCTTTTTAAGTGCTTGTTTTGAAACATTCACGGTCACATAGTGCTTCTCACTGCGATCTGTTAGTGGTGCTTTTCGAAACAATGTAGCACCCATCTCAAACAAGCATTGGGAGGATGGGAGGGAGGGAAGGGGGGAGGGGAGGAGAGAGGTGTGGAGGGAGGGGGGAAGGGGAGGGGGAACGGGGGGGAGGGAGAGGGGAGGGAGGGGGGATGGGATGGGGGAAGGGGGGAGGGAGGGGGACCTCCCCTTTTCCCAGTACCCCTCTTTCCCCGTTGGGCCCGTCCTCGTAGGGTTTCCATTGTAACCGGGAGGAGGGGAGGGAGGGAGGAGGAGGTGTGGAGGGAGGAGGGGAGGGGGGGAGGCGAGGTGGGAGGGAGAGGGTTAGGGGGGAGGGGGAGGGGGAGGGGGGAGGGGAGGGGGGAAGGGAGGGAGGGGGACATCCCCTTTTCCCAGTACCCCTCTTTCCCCGTTGGGCCCGTCCCCGTAGGGTTTCCTTTGTAACCAGAAGGGGGGGAGGGAGGGTGGAAGGAGGGGGGAGGGGGGAGAGGGATGGAAGGGTGGAGGGAGGGGGGGAGGATGGAGGGAAGGAGGGAGGGGGGGGAGTTAGGGGAGGAGGGGTGAGGGAGGTGGGGAGGGAGTTGGGGAGGAGGGGGGGAGGGAGTGGGGATGGAGGTGGGAAGGAGTGGGGAGGAAGGGGTGAGGGGGGAAGGGGGGGGAGGGAGGGAATAGTACTTACAATAGTTGCCCATGTTAATGGTGAATACGGCGGTACAAAAATCGTAGCGCTTTGGTGTACCGTCTGGGAGGAGTAGGGTTTGGACACTTCAAGAAAAGTGTTAGAAATGAAAATTTAAACTTTAATATCTCTCTAGCTTTAAAAAGGTAGCTTCAATTTGAACGAAAGTACTTACAATAGTTGCCCATGTCAATGGTGAATACGGCGGTACAAAAATCGTAGCGCTTTGGTGTACCGTCTGGGAGGAGCAGGGTTTGTAAGTTATGGACAGAAATCTTCGGAATCTTCCGTATATACATACGGAATCTTCCGTATATACATACGGAATGTTGGGACCGCAGAGTTTTAGTATTATACTAGACCGAGTGGGCCCGTTGGGCCCGTCCTCGTAGGGTTTCCATTGTAACTGGGAGGATGGGAGGGAGGGAAGAGGGAGGGAGGGAGGAGGGAGGTGTGGAGGGAGCAGGGGAGGGGGAGGGAGGGGGGGAGGGGAGGGTGGAGTGGAGGGGGGAGGGGGGGGAGGGAGGGGGACCTCCCCTTTTCCCAGTACCCCTCTTTCCCCGTTGGGCCCGTCCCCGTAGGGTTTCCATTGTAATGGGGAGGGGGGAGGGGAGGGAGGGGGGGTAGGGGGAGGGAGGGGGAGGGAGAGGGGAGGGGGAAGGGGGGAGGGGGAAGGGGGGAGGGAGGGGGACCTCCCCTTTTCCCAGTACTCCTCTTTCCCCGTTGGGCCCGTCCTCGTAGGGTTTCCATTGTAACCGGGAGGGGGGGAGGGAGGGAGGAGGGAGGTGTGGAGGGAGGTGTGGAGGGAGGAGGGGAGGGGGAGGGAGGGGGGGAGGGGAGGGGAGGGGGGGAAGATGGGTAGGGGGAGGGGAGGGAGGAGGGGAGGGGAGGGGGAACTCCCCTTTTCCCAGTACCCCTCTTTCCCCGTTGGGCCCGTCCCCGTAGGGTTTCCATTGTAACCGGGAGGGGGGGAGGGAGGGTGGAAGGAGGGGGGGAGGGGGGAGAGGGGTGGAAGGGTGGAGGGATGGGGGGAGGGAGTGGGGGAGGGTCGGATGGAGAGAAGGAGGGAGGGGGTGAGTTAGGGGCTGAGTGGTGATGGAGGTTGAGATTGAGGGGGGAGAGAGTGGGGATGGAGGTGGGAAGGAGGGGGGAGGAAGAGGTTGAGGGGGAAGTGGGACCTCCCCTTTTCCCAGTACCCCTCTTTCCCCCACCACCAAGCCCCCACCGCAACGACCCCTGTTGTCCCCCTACCCAGTCCCCATTCTCAGACCACCCCCCATTCTCTTGGAATAAAAAAAAATGCTTTAAAAAAAAAAGTGCTTTTTAATTGCTTGTTTTGAATCATTCGGCTGCTTTTCGAAACAATGTTGCAACCATCTCACACAAGCATTGGGAGGATGGGAGGGAGGGAAGGGGAGGGAGGGAGGAGGGAGGTGTGGAGGGAGGAGGGGAGGGAGGGGGAAGGGGAGGGGGGGAAGGGGGCGGGAGAGGGGAGGGAGGGGGGGATGGGATGGGGAAGGGGGGAGTGAGGGGACCTCCCCTTTTCCCAGTACCCCTCTTTCCCCGTTGGGCCCGTCCTCGTAGGGTTTCCATTGTAACCGGGAGGAGGGGAGGGAGGGAAGGGGGAGGGAGGGAGGAGGGAGGTGTGGAGGGAGGGGAGGGGGAGGGAGGGGGGAGGGGGGAGGGAGAGGGGGAGGGAGGGGGGGAGGGGGGTGAGGGGGGGAGGGAGAGGGGTAGGGGGGGAGGGGAGGGGGAAGGGGAGGGAGGGGGACCTCCCCTTTTCCCAGTACCCCTCTTTCCCCGTTGGGCCCGTCCTCGTAGGGTTTCCATTGTAACCGGGAGGAGGGGAGGGAGGGAAGGGGGAGGAGGGAGGTGTGGAGGGTGGAGGGGGAGGGAGGGGGGAAGGGGGGGAGGGAGGGGGGGTGGAGGTGGAAGGAGTGGGGAGGAAGGGGTTGAGGGGGGAAGGGGGGGAGGGAGGTAATAGGGGCCCCATGCTGATCTGTGTATGTTAAGTGACTCGCACAACTTTAAAAAACTGGCAGTTGCTTTTCGCAACAATGTTGCAACCATCTCACACAAGCATTGTGACGTCACAAGCTGAAGACCTTGAAAAAAAAGGTCAGAAAAAAAATTATGTAAATTTAAAGTAGTAAACACCCAATAGCAGCCGCTTGTCCATCGCGAGCTGATCTCTCATTGGTGCACGGGTGCCATTGTGACATCACGCGCTGAAGCCCCTTCAAGAAAAGGGTTAGAAATGAAAAATTTAAACTTTAATATCTCTCTAGCTTTAAAAAGGTAGCTTCAATTTGAACGAAAGTACTTACAATAGTTGCCCATGTTAATGGTGAATACGGCGGTACAAAAATCGTAGCGCTTTGGTGTACCGTCTGGGAGGAGTATGGGTTTGGCCCCTTCAAGAAAAGTGTTAGAAATGAAATTTAAACTTTAATATCTCTCTAGCTTTAAAAAGGTAGCTTCAATTTGAACGAAAGTACTTACAATAGTTGCCCAGGTTAATGGTGAATACGGCGGTACAAAAATCGTAGCGCTTTGGTGTACCGTCTGGGAGGAGTAGGGTTTGTAAGTTATGGACAGAAACTTCGGAATCAACTTCGGAATCTTTCGTACATACGGAATCTTTCGTACATACACACGAACCCAGAGTTTTAGTATTATACTAGACCGAGTGGGCCCGTTGGGCCCGTCCTCGTAGGGTTTCCATTGTAACCGGGAGGGGAGGAAAGGGGGAGGGTTGGGGGAGGGAAGGGGAGGGAGGAGGGGAGGGAGGGGAGGGGGGGAGGGGGGAGGGAGAGGGGAGGGAGGGGGGTAGGGGGGAGGGAGGGGGAGAGGGGAGGAGGTGGGTAGGGGGGAGGGAGGGAGGGGGACCTCCCTTTTCCCAGTACCCCTCTTTCCCCGTTGGGCCCGTCCTCGTAGGGTTTCCATTGTAACCGGGAGGAGGGGAGGGCGGGAAGGGGGAGGGAGGGAGGAGGGAGGTGTGGAGGGAGGAGGGGAGGGGAGGGAGGGGGGAGGGGAGGGAGGGGGGTAGGGGGGAGGGGGAGGGAGGGGGAGGGAGAGGGGATGGGGGAGGGGAGGGGGAAGGGGGGAGGGAGGGGGACCTCCCCTTTTCCCAGTACTCTCTTTCCCCGTTGGGCCCATCCTCGTAGGGTTTCCATTGTAACCGGGAGGGGGGGAGGGAGGGGGGAGGGAGGGAGGAGGGAGGTGTGGAGGGAGGTGTGGAGGGAGGAGGGGAGGGGGAGGGAGGGGGGGAGGGGAGGGGGAGGGGGGAAGAGGGGTAGGGGGGAGGGGAGGGAGGAGGGGAGGGAGGGGAACTCCCCTTTTCCCAGTACCCCTCTTTCCCCGTTGGGCCCGTCCCGTAGGGTTTCCATTGTAACCGGGAGGGGGGGAGGGAGGGTGGAAGGAGGGGGAGAGGGGTGGAAGGGTGGAGGGAGGGGGGGAGGGAGTGGGGGAGGGTCGGATGGAGGGAAGGAGGGAGGGGTGAGTTAGGGCTGAGTGGTGATGGAGGTTGGGATTGAGGGGGGAGAGAGTGGGGGATGGAGGTGGGAAGGAGGGGGGAGGAAGAGGTTGAGGGGGAAGTGGGACCTCCCCTTTTCCAGTACCCCTCTTTCTCCCACCACCAAGCCCCCACCGCAACGACCCCTGTTGTCCCCCTCCCCAGTCCCCATTCTCAGACCCCCCCCCCCATTCTCTTGGAATAAAAAAAAAAACTTTTTTAAAAAAGTGCTTTTTAATTGCTTGTTTTGAAACATTCGCGGTTAAGTGCTTTTTAAAAAAACATTCGCGGTTAAGTGCTGGTTTTGAAACATTCGCGGCTACTTAGTGCTTCTGTCAGTTGCTTTTCGAGGGAGGGAGTAGGGAGGTGTGGAGGGGGAGGGGAGGGGAGGGAGGGGGGAGGGGAGGGGGAAGGGGGGGAGGGAGAGGGGAGGGAAGGGGGTAGGGGGGAGGGGGAGGAGGGAGAAGGGGAGGGAGGGGGGAAGGGGAGGGGGAGGGAGGGGGGGAGGGAGAAGGGAGGGAGGGGGGAGTGAGGGGGGAGGGAGGGGAACCTCCCATTTTCCCAGTACCCCTCTTTCCCATTGGGCCCGTCCTCGTAGGGTTTCCATTGTAACCGGGAGGAGGGGAGGGAGGGTGGAAGGAGGGGGGAGGGGGAGAGGGATGGAATGGTGGAGGGAGGGGGGAGGAGTGGGGGAGGGTGGGATGGAGGGAAGGAGGGAGGGGGGGAGTTAGGGGCTGAGTGGTGAAGGAGGTTGGGATTGAGGGGGGAGGGAGGGGGGAGGGAGTGGGGATGGAGGTGAGAAGGAGGGGGGAGGAAGGGTTGAGGGGGGAAGTGGGACCTCCCCTTTTCCCAGTACCCCTCTTTCCCCCACCACCAAGCCCCCTCCGCAACGACCCCTGTTGTCCCCCTCCCCAGTCCCCATTCTCAGACCCCCCCCCCCCCCATTCTCTCTCTCCCCCAGACACACTCTCAGTGCTTTTTTCGAAACACTTGCCCCGGTGGCCCACGAGCATAGGGGCCCAATGCTGATCTGTGTATGATAAGTGACTTGCAATAAAAAAAAATACTTTAAAAAAGATAAGTGCTTTTAAGTGCTTGTTTTGAAACATTCACGGTCACATAGTGCTTCTCACTGCGATCTGTTAGTGGTGCTTTTCGAACAATGTAGCACCCATCTCAAACAAGCATTGGGAGGATGGGAGGGAGGGAAGGGGAGGGAGGGAGGAGAGAGGTGTGGAGGGAGGGGGGAAGGGGAGGGGGAACGGGGGGGGAGGGAGAGGGGAGGGAGGGGGGATGGGATGGGGGAAGGGGGGAGGGAGGGGGACCTCCCCTTTTCCCAGTACCCCTCTTTTCCCCGTTGGGCCCGTCCTCGTAGGGTTTCCATTGTAACCGGGAGGAGGGAGGGAGGGAGGAGGAGGTGTGGAGGGAGGAGGGGAGGGGGGGAGGGGAGGGGGAGGGAGAGGGTTAGGGGGGAGGGGGAGGGGGGAGGGGAGGGGGGAAGGGGAGGGAGGGGGACCTCCCCTTTTCCCAGTACCCCTCTTTCCCCGTTGGGCCCGTCCCCGTAGGGTTTCCTTTGTACCAGAAGGGGGGAGGGAGGGAGGGTGGAAGGAGGGGGGAGGGGGAGAGGGATGGAAGGGTGGAGGGAGGGGGGGAGGATGGAGGGAAGGAGGGAGGGGGGGGAGTTAGGGGAGGAGGGGTGTGGAGGTGGGGAGGGAGTTGGGAGGAGGGGGGAGGGAGTGGGGATGGAGGTGGGAAGGAGTGGGGAGGAAGGGGTTGAGGGGGGAAGGGGGGGAGGGAGGGAATAGGGGCCCCATGCTGATCTGTGTATGTTAAGTGACTTGCACAACTTTAAAAAACTGGCAGTTGCTTTTCACAACAATGTTGCAACAATCTCACACAAGCATTGTGACGTCACAAGCTGAAGATGTAAATTTAAAACCGAGCTGATCTCTCATTGGTGCACGGGTGCCATTGTGACATCACGCACTGAAGCCCCTTCAAGAAAAGGGTTAGAAATGAAAATTTATACTTTAATATCTCTCTAGCTTTAAAAAGGTAGCTTCAATTTGAACGAAAGTACTTACAATAGTTGCCCATGTTAATGGTGAATACGGCGGTACAAAAATCGTAGCGCTTTGGTGTACCGTCTGGGAGGAGTAGGGTTTGGACCCTTCAAGAAAAGTGTTAGAAATGAAAATTTAAACTTTAATATCTCTCTAGCTTTAAAAAGGTAGCTTCAATTTGAACGAAAGTACTTACAATAGTTGCCCATGTCAATGGTGAATACGGCGGTACAAAAATCGTAGCGCTTTGGTGTACCGTCTGGGAGGAGCAGGGTTTGTAAGTTATGGACAGAAATCTTCGGAATCTTCCGTATATACATACGGAATCTTCCGTATATACATACGGAATGTTGGACCGCAGAGTTTTAGTATTATACTAGACCGAGATGGGCCCGTTGGGCCCGTCCTCGTAGGGTTTCCATTGTAACCGGGAGGGGAGGAAAGGGGGAGGGTTGGGGGAGGGAAGGGGGAGGGAGGGGGGGAGGGGAGGGGGGGGAGGGGGGAGGGAGAGGGGAGGGAGGGGGGTAGGGGGGAGGGAGGGGGAGAGGGGGGGATGGGAGGGGAGGGGGGAAGGGAGGAGGGAAGGGGGGGAGGGAGAGGGGAGGGAGGTGGGTAGGGGGGAGGAGGGAGGGGGACCTCCCCTTTTCCCAGTACCCCTCTTTCCCCGTTGGGCCCGTCCTCGTAGGGTTTCCATTGTAACCGGGAGGAGGGGAGGGCGGGAAGGGGGAGGGAGGGAGGAGGGAGGTGTGGAGGGAGGAGGGGAGGGGAGGGAGGGGGGAGGGGAGGGAGGGGGGTAGGGGGGGAGGGGGAGGGAGGGGGAGGGGAGGGGGGAGGGGAGGGGGAAGGGGGGAGGGAGGGGGAGGGAGGGGGACCTCCCCTTTTCCCAGTACCCCTCTTTCCCCGTGGGCCCGTCCCGTAGGGTTTCCATTGTAACCGGGAGGGGGGGGAGGGAGGGTGGAAGGAGGGGGGAGGGGGAGAGGGGTGGAAGGGTGGAGGAGGGGGGAGGGAGTGGGGGAGGGTCGGATGGAGGGAAGGAGGGACGGGTGAGTTAGGGGCTGAGTGGTGATGGAGGTTGGGATTGAGGGGGGAGAGAGTGGGGATGGAGGTGGGAAGGAGGGGGGGAGGAAGAGGTTGAGGGGGGAAGTGGGACCTCCCCTTTTCCCAGTACCCCTATTTCCCCGTTGGGCCCGTCCTCGTAGGGTTTCCATTGTAACCGGGAGGGGGGATGGAGGGAGGAGGGAGGTGTGGAGGGAGGAGGGGAGGGGGAGGGAGGGGGGAAGGGGAGGGGGGAAGGGGGAGGGAAGGGGGGAGGGGAAGGAGGGGGATCTCCCCTTTTTCCAGTAACCCTCTTTCCCCGTTGGGCCCGTCCCCGTAGGGTTTCCATTGTAACCGGGAGGGGAGTGGGGGGAGGGAAGGGAGGAGGGAGGTGTGGAGGGGGAGGGGAGGGGGAGGGGGAAGGGGGAAGGGGGAGGGAGAGGGGAGGGAGGGGTTAGGGAGGGGGGAAGGGGGGAGGGAGGGGGACCACCCGTTTTCCCAGTACCCCTCTTTCCCCGTTGGGCCCGTCGTCGTAGGGTTTCCATTGTAACCGGGAGGAGGGGAGGTAGGGAAGGGGGAGGGAGGGAGGAGGGAGGTGTGGAGGGAGGAGGGGAGGGGGAGGGAGGAGGGGAGGGGGAGGGAGGGGGAAGGGGGGGAGGGAGAGGGGAGGGAGGGGGGTGTAGGGGGGAGGGAGGGGGAGGGGAGGGGGTGAGGGAGGGGGACGTCCCCTTTTCCCAGTACCCCTCTTTCCCCGTTGGGCCCGTCCTCGTAGGGTTTCCATTTTAACCGGGAGGAGGGGAGGGAGGGAAGGGGGAGGGAGGGAGGAGGGAGGTGTGGAGGGAGGAGGGGAGGGGGAGGGAGGGGAGGGGGGAGGGAGAGGGGGAGGGGGAGGGAGGGAGGGTGTAAGGGGGAGGGAGGGGGACCTCCCCTTTTCCCAGTACCCCTCTTTCCCCGTTGGGCCCGTCCTCGTAGGGTTTCCATTGTAACCGGAGGGAGGGGAGGGAGGGAAGGGGAGGGAGGGAGGAGGGAGGTGTGGAGGGAGGAGGGGAGGGGAGGGAGGGGGTAGGGGGGAGGGTGAGGGAGGGGGGAGGGGAGGGGGAAGGGGGAAGGAGGGGGACCTCCCCTTTTCCCAGTACCCCTCTTTCCCCGATGGGCCCGTCCTCATAGGGTTTCAATTGTAACCGGGAGGGGGAGGGAGGGTGGAAGGAGGGGGGAGAGGGATGGAAGGGTGGAGGGAGGGGGGAGGGATTGGGGAGGGAGGGATGGAGGGAAGGAGGGAGGGGGGGAGTTAGGGGGAGGTGGAGGGGGGAGGGAGTTGGGGAGGGAGGGGGAGGAGGGGGGAGGGAGTGGGGATGGAGGTGGGAAGGAAGGGGTTGAGGGGGGAAGGGGGGACCTCCCCTTTTCCCAGTACCCCTCTTTCCCCGTTGGGCCCGTCCTCGTAGGGTTTCCATTGTAACCGGGAGGGGGGATGGAGGGAGGAGGAGGTGTGGAGGGAGGAGGGGAGGGGGAGGGAGGGGGGAAGGGGAGGGGGAAGGGGGAGGGAAGGGGGGAGGGGGGAGGGGAAGGAGGGGGATCTCCCCTTTTTCCAGTAACCCTCTTTCCCCGTTGGGCCCGTCCCCGTAGGGTTTCCATTGTAACCGGGAGGGGGAGGGAGGGTGGAAGGAGGGGGGAGGGGGAGAGGGATGGAAGGGTGGAGGGAGTTGGGAGGGAGTGGGGGAGGGTGGGATGGAGGGAAGGAGGGAGGGGGGGAGTTAGGGGCTGAGTGGTGATGGAGGTTGGGATTGAGGGGGAGGGAGGGGGGGAGGAGTGGGGATGGAGGTGGGAAGGAGGGGGAGGAAGGGGTTGAGAGGTGAAGTGGGACCTCCCCTTTTCCCAGTACCCCTCTTTCCCCGTTGGGCCCGTCCTCGTAGGGTTTCCATTGTAACCGGGAGGAAGGGAGGGAGGGAAGGGGGAGGGAGGGAGGTGTGGAGGGTGGAGGGGGAGGGAGGGGGAGGGGAGGGGAGGGGGGAAGGGGGGGAGGGAGGGGGGGTGGAGGTGGAAGGAGTGGGGAGGAAGGGTTGAGAGGGGAAGGGGGGGGGAGGGAGGGAATAGGGGCCCCATGCTGATCTGTGTATGTTAAGTGACTCGCACAACTTTAAAAAACTGGCAGTTGCTTTCGCAACAATGTCGCAACCATCTCACACAAGCATTGTGACGTCACAAGCTGAAGAGCTTGAAAAAAAAGGTCAGAAAAAAAATTATGTAAATTTAAAGTAGTAAACACCCAATAGCAGCCGCTTGTCCATCGCGAGCTGATCTCTCATTGGTGCACGGGTGCCATTGTGACATCACGCGCTGAAGCCCCTTCAAGAAAAGGGTTAGAAATGAAAAATTTAAACTTTAATATCTCTCTAGCTTTAAAAAGGTAGCTTCAATTTGAACGAAAGTACTTACAATAGTTGCCCATGTTAATGGTGAATACGGCGGTACAAAAATCGTAGCGCTTTGGTTGTACCGTCTGGGAGGAGTAGGGTTTGGCCCCTTCAAGAAAAGTGTTAGAAATGAAAATTTAAACTTTAATATCTCTCTAACTTTAAAAATGTAGCTTCAATTTGAACGAAAGTACTTACAATAGTTGCCCATGTTAATGGTGAATATGGCGGTACAAAAATCGTAGGGCTTTGGTGTACCGTCTAGGAGCAGTAGGGTTTGTAAGTTATGGACAGAAATCTTCGGAATCTTTCGTACATACGGAATCTTCCGTACATACACACGAACCCAGAGTTTTAGTAGTATACTAGACCGAGTGGGCCCGTTGGGCCCGTCCTCGTAGGGTTTCCATTGTAACCGGGAGGGGAGAAAGGGGGAGGGTTGGGGGAGGGAAGGGGGAGGGAGGAGGGGAGGGAGGGGGGGAGGGAGGGGGGAGGGAGAGGGGAGGGAGGGGGTAGGGGGGAGGGAGGGGGAGAGGGGGGGATGGGAGGGGGAGGGGAGGGGGGAAGGGAGGAGGGAAAGGGGGGAGGGAGAGGGGAGGGAGGTGGGTAGGGGGGAGGGAGGGGGACCTCCCCTTTTCCCAGTACCCCTCTTTCCCCGTTGGGCCCGTCCTCGTAGGGTTTCCATTGTAACCGGGAGGAGGGGAGGGCGGGAAGGGGGAGGGAGGGAGGAGGGAGGTGTGGAGGGAGGAGGGGAGGGGAGGGAGGGGGGAGGGGAGGGGAGGGGGGTAGGGGGGAGGGGAAGGGGGGAGGGAGGGGGACCTCCCCTTTTCCCAGTACTCCCTCTTTCCCCGTTGGGCGGTCCTCGTAGGGTTTCAATTGTAACCGGGAGGGGGGGGAGGGAGGGTGGAAGGAGGGGGGAGAGGGATGGAAGGGTGGAGGGAGGGGGGGAGGGATTGGGGAGGGAGGGAAGGAGGGAGGGGGGAGTTAGGGGGGAGGGGGGAGGGAGTTGGGGAGGGAGGGGGAGGAGGGGGGGAGGGAGTGGGGATGGAGGTGGGAAGGAGGGGGGATGAAGGGGTTGAGGGGGGGAAGGGGGACCTCCCCTTTCCCAGTACCCCTCTTTCCCCGTTGGGCCCGTCCTCATAGGGTTTCCATTGTAACCGGGAGGGGGGAGGGAGGGAGGTGTGGAGGGAGGAGGGGAGGGGGAGGGAGGGGGGAGGGGAGGGGGGAAGGGGAGGGGGGAAGGGGGGAGGGAGTAGGGGGGAGGGGAGGGAGGGGGATCTCCCCTTTTCCCAGTACCCCTCTTTCCCCGTTGGGCCCGTCCCCGTAGGGTTTCCATTGTAACCGGGAAACACTTGCCCCGGTGGCCCACGAGCATAGGGGCCCAATGCTGATCTGTGTATGTTAAGTGACTTGCAATTAAAAAAATACTTTAAAAAAAGATAAGTGCTTTTAAGTGCTTGTTTTGAAACATTCGCGGTCACATAGTGC
>NW_027602199.1:0-45191 GCF_053455715.1 Rhinoraja longicauda | reverse complement strand
CCCTCCTCCCTCCACACCTCCCTCCTCCCTCCCTCCCCCTTCCCGCCCTCCCCTCCCCTCCTCCCGGTTACAATGGAAACCCTACGAGGACGGGCCCAACGGGGAAAGAGGGGTACTGGGAAAAGGGGAGGTCCCCCTCCCTCCCTCCCCCCTACCCACCTCCCTCCCCTCTGCCTCCCCCCCTTCCCTCCTCCCTTCCCCCCTCCCCTCCCCCCTCCCATCCCCCCCTCTCCCCCTCCCTCCCCCCTACCCCCCTCCCTCCCCTCTCCCTCCCCCCCTCCCCTCCCCCCCTCCCTCCCCTCCTCCCTCCCCCTTCCCTCCCCCAACCCTCCCCCTTTCCTCCCCTCCCGGTTACAATGGAAACCCTACGAGGACGGGCCCAACGGGCCCACTCCGTATGTATATACGGAAGATTCCGTATGTTTGTACGGAAGATTCCGAAGATTTCTGTCCATAACTTACAAACCCTACTCCTCCCAGACGGTACACCAAAGCGCTACGATTTTTGTACCGCCATATTCACCATTAACATGGGCAACTATTGTAAGTACTTTCGTTCAAATTGAAGCTACCTTTTTAAAGCTAGAGAGATATTAAAGTTAAAATTTCTCATTTCTAACCCTTTTCTTGAAGGGGCTTCAGCGCGTGATGTCACAATGGCACCCGTGCACCAATGAGAGATCAGCTCGGTTTTAAATTTACATAATTTTTTTTCTGACCTTTTTTTTCAAGGTCTTCAGCTTGTGACGTCACAATGCTTGTGTGAGATGGTTTGCAACATTGTTGCGAAAAGCAACTGCCAGTTTTTTAAAGTTGTGCGAGTCACTTAACATACACAGATCAGCATGGGGCCCCTATTCCCTCCCTCCCCCCCTTCCCCCCTCAACCCCTTCCTCCCCACTCCTTCCCACCTCCATCCCCACTCCCTCCCCCCCTCCTCCCCAACTCCCTCCCCACCTCCCTCACCCCTCCTCCCCTAACTCCCCCCCTCCCTCCTTCCCTCCATCCCTCCCCCCCTCCCTCCACCCTTCCATCCCTCTCCCCCTCCCCCCTCCTTCCACCCTCCCTCCCCCCCTTCTGGTTACAAAGGAAACCCTACGGGGACGGGCCCAACGGGGAAAGAGGGGTACTGGGAAAAGGGGAGGTCCCCCTCCCTCCCCTTACCCCCTCCCCATCCCCCTCCCCCCTAACCCTCTCCCTCCCCCTTCCCCCCTCCCCCCCTCCCCTCCTCCCTCCACACCTCCCTCCTCCCTCCCTCCCCTCCTCCCGGTTACAATGGAAACCCTACGAGGACGGGCCCAACGGGGAAAGAGGGGTACTGGGAAAAGGGGAGGTCCCCCTCCCTCCCCCCTTCCCCCATCCCATCCCCCCTCCCTCCCCTCTCCCTCCCCCTTCCCCCGTTCCCCCCTCCCCTTCCCCCTCCCTCCCCTCCTCCCTCCACACCTCTCTCCTCCCTCCCTCCCCTTCCCTCCCTCCCATCCTCCCAATGCTTGTTTGAGATGGGTGCTACATTGTTTCGAAAAGCACCACTAACATATCGCAGTGAGAAGCACTAAATGACCGTGGTCGTGAGAAGCACTAAATGACCGCGAATGTAGCAAAAACAGCACTTTAAACCACTTTAAACCACTGATTTCAAGTAGTCTTTTTTATTGCAAGTCACTTAACATACACAGATCAACATGGGGCCTCTATGCTCGTGGGCCACCGGGGCAAGTGTTCCGAAACAGCACTTGGAGTGTGTCTGGGGGAGAGAGAGAATGGGGGGGGGGGGTCTGAGAATGGGGACTGGGGAGGGGGACAACAGGGGTCGTTGCGGAGGGGGCTTGGTGGTGGGGGAAAGAGGGGTACTGGGAAAATGGGAGGTCCCCCTTCAACCCTCAACCCCTTCCTTCCCACCTCCATCCCCACTCCCTCCCCCCCTCCTCCCCCTCCCTCCCCAACTCCCTCCCCCTCCCTCCCCACCTCCCTCAAACCTCCCCCCTAACTCCCCCCCTCCCTCCTTCCCTCCATCCCTCCCTCCCCCAATCAATCCACCCTTCCATCCCTCTCCCCCTCCCCCCTCCTTCCATCCTCCCTCCCCCCTCCCGGTTACAATAGAAACCCTACGGGGACGGGCCCAACGGGGAAAGAGGGGTACTGGGAAAAGGGGAGGTCCCCCTCCCTCCCCTCCCCCCTACCCCCTCCCCCCTTCCCCCTCCCCTTCCCCCCTCCCCTCCCCCCCTCCCTCCCCCTCCCCTTCTCCCTCCACACCTCCCTCCACACCTCCCTCCCCCCCTCCCGGTTACAATGGAAACCCTATGAGGACGGGCCCAACGGGGAAAGAGGGGTACTGGGAAAAGGGGAGGTCCCCCTTCCCCCCTCAACCCCTTCATCCCCCCTCCTTCCCACCTCCATCCCCACTCCCTCCCCCCCTCCTCCCCCTCCCTCTCCAACTCCCTCCCCCTCCCTCCCCAACTCCCTCAAACCTCCCCCCTATCTCCCCCCCTCCCTCCTTCCCTCCATCCCTCCCTCCCCCAATCAATCCACCCTTCCATCCCCCTCCCCTTCCCCCCTCCCCTCCCCCCCTCCCCTCCTCCCTCCACACCTCCCTCCACACCTCCCTCCCCCCCTCCCGGTTACAATGGAAACCCTATGAGGACGGGCCCAACGGGGAAATAGGGGTACTGGGAAAAGGGGAGGTCCCCCTTCCCCCCTCAACCCCTTCATCCCCCCTCCTTCCCACCTCCATCCCCACTCCCTCCCCCCCTCCTCCCCCTCCCTCCCCAACTCCCTCCCCCCTCCACCCTAACTCCCCCCTCCCTCCATCCCTCCCTCCCCAATCCCTCCCCCCCTCCCTCCACCCTTCCATCCCTCTCCACCCTCCCTCCCCCCCTCCCGGTTACAATTGAAACCCTACGAGGACGGGCCCAACGGGGAAAGAGGAGTACTGGGAAAAGGGGAGGTCCCCCTCCCTCCCCCCTTCCCCCATCCCATCCCCCCTCCCTCCCCTCTCCCTCTCCCTCCCCCTTCCCCCCTTCCCCCCTCCCCTTCCCCCCCTCCCCCCTCCCTCCCCTCCCCTCCTCCCTCCACACCTCCCTCCTCCCTCCCTCCCCCTTCCCGCCCTCCCCTCCTCCCGGTTACAATGGAAACCCTACGAGGACGGGCCCAACGGGGAAAGAGGGGTACTGGGAAAAGGGGAGGTCCCCCTCCCTCCCTCCCCCTACCCACCTCCCTCCCCTCTCCCTCCCCCCCTTCCCTCCTCCCTCCCCCCCTCCCCTCCCCCCTCCCATCCCCCCTCTCCCTCCCCCCTACCCCCCTCCCTCCCCTCTCCCTCCCCCTCCCCTCCCCCCCCTCCCTCCCCTCCTCCCTCCCCCTTCCCTCCCCCAACCCTCCCCCTTTCCTCCCCTCCCGGTTACAATGGAAACCCTACGAGGACGGGCCCAACGGGCCCACTCGGTCTAGTATAATACTAAAACTCTGCGGTCCAACATTCCGTATGTATATACGGAAGATTCCGTATGTATATACGGAAGATTCCGAAGATTTCTGTCCATAACTTACAAACCCTGCTCCTCCCAGACGGTACACCAAAGCGCTACGATTTTTGTACCGCCGTATTCACCATTGACATGGGCAACTATTGTAAGTACTTTCGTTCAAATTGAAGCTACCTTTTTAAAGCTAGAGAGATATTAAAGTTTAAATTTTCATTTCTAACACTTTTCTTGAAGGGTCCAAACCCTACTCCTCCCAGACGGTACACCAAAGCGCTACGATTTTTGTACCGCCGTATTCACCATTAACATGGGCAACTATTGTAAGTACTTTCGTTCAAATTGAAGCTACCTTTTTAAAGCTAGAGAGATATTAAAGTATAAATTTTCATTTCTAACCCTTTTCTTGAAGGGGCTTCAGTGCGTGATGTCACAATGGCACCCGTGCACCAATGAGAGATCAGCTCGGTTTTAAATTTACATCTTCAGCTTGTGACGTCACAATGCTTGTGTGAGATTGTTGCAACATTGTTGCGAAAAGCAACTGCCAGTTTTTTAAAGTTGTGCAAGTCACTTAACATACACAGATCAGCATGGGGCCCCTATTCCCTCCCTCCCCCCCTTCCCCCCTCAACCCCTTCCTCCCCACTCCTTCCCACCTCCATCCCCACTCCCTCCCCCCCTCCTCCCCAACTCCCTCCCCACCTCCCTCACCCCTCCTCCCCTAACTCCCCCCCCCCCTCCCTCCTTCCCTCCATCCTCCCCCCCTCCCTCCACCCTTCCATCCCTCTCCCCCTCCCCCCTCCTTCCACCCTCCCTCCCCCCCTTCTGGTTACAAAGGAAACCCTACGGGGACGGGCCCAACGGGGAAAGAGGGGTACTGGGAAAAGGGGAGGTCCCCCTCCCTCCCCTTCCCCCCTCCCCTCCCCCCTCCCCCTCCCCCCTAACCCTCTCCCTCCCCCTCCCCTCCCCCCCCTCCCCTCCTCCCTCCACACCTCCTCCTCCCTCCCTCCCCTCCTCCCGGTTACAATGGAAACCCTACGAGGACGGGCCCAACGGGGAAAGAGGGGTACTGGGAAAAGGGGAGGTCCCCCTCCCTCCCCCCTTCCCCCATCCCATCCCCCCTCCCTCCCCTCTCCCTCCCCCCCGTTCCCCCTCCCCTTCCCCCCTCCCTCCACACCTCTCTCCTCCCTCCCTCCCCTTCCCTCCCTCCCATCCTCCCAATGCTTGTTTGAGATGTGTGCTACATTGTTTCGAAAAGCACCACTAACAGATCGCAGTGAGAAGCACTATGTGACCGTGAATGTTTCAAAACAAGCACTTAAAAAGCACTTATCTTTTTTTAAAGTATTTTTTTTTATTGCAAGTCACTTAACATACACAGATCAGCATTGGGCCCCTATGCTCGTGGGCCACCGGGGCAAGTGTTTCGAAAAAAGCACTGAGAGTGTGTCTGGGGGAGAGAGAGAATGGGGGGGGGGGTCTGAGAATGGGGACTGGGGAGGGGGACAACAGGGGTCGTTGCGGAGGGGGCTTGGTGGTGGGGGAAAGAGGGGTACTGGGAAAAGGGGAGGTCCCACTTCCCCCCTCAACCCCTTCCTCCCCCCTCCTTCCCACCTCCATCCCCACTCCCTCCCCCCTCCCTCCCCCTCAATCCCAACCTCCTTCACCACTCAGCCCCTAACTCCCCCCCTCCCTCCTTCCCTCCATCCCACCCTCCCCCACTCCCTCCCCCTCCCTCCACCATTCCATCCCTCTCCCCCTCCCCCCTCCTTCCACCCTCCCTCCCCTCCTCCCGGTTACAATGGAAACCCTACGAGGACGGGCCCAATGGGGAAAGAGGGGTACTGGGAAAATGGGAGGTTCCCCTCCCTCCCCCCTCACTCCCCCCTCCCTCCCTTCTCCCTCCCCCCCTCCCTCCCCCTCCCCTTCCCCCCTCCCTCCCCTTCCCCCCTCACCCCTCCCTCCCCCCTCCCCCCTACCCCCTTCCCTCCCCTCTCCCTCCCCCCCTTCCCCCCTCCCCTCCCCCCTCCCTCCCCCTCCCCTCCCCCCTCCACACCTCCCTACTCCCTCCCTCGAAAAGCAACTGACAGAAGCACTAAGTAGCCGCGAATGTTTCAAAACCAGCACTTAACCGCGAATGTTTTTTAAAAAAGCACTTAACCGCGAATGTTTCAAAACAAGCAATTAAAAAGCACTTTTTTTTAAAGTATTTTTTTTTATTCCAAGAGATGGGGGGGGTCTGAGAATGGGGACTGGGGAGGGGGGACAACAGGGGTCGTTGCGGTGGGGGCTTGGTGGTGGGAGAAAGAGGGGTACTGGGAAAAGGGGAGGTCCCACTTCCCCCTCAACCTCTTCCTTCACCCTCCTTCCCACCTCCATCCCCACTCTCTCCCCCCTCAATCCCAACCTCCATCACCACTCAGCCCCTAACTCACCCCTCCCTCCTTCCCTCCATCCGACCCTCCCCCACTCCCTCCCCCCCTCCCTCCACCCTTCCACCCCTCTCCCCCTCCTTCCACCCTCCCTCCCCCCCTCCCGGTTACAATGGAAACCCTACGGGGACGGGCCCAACGGGGAAAGAGGGGTACTGGGAAAAGGGGAGTTCCCCTCCCTCCCCTCCTCCCTCCCCTCCCCCCTACCCCTCTTCCCCCCTCCCCTCCCCTCCCCCCCTCCCTCCCCCTCCCCTCCTCCCTCCACACCTCCCTCCACACCTCCCTCCTCCCTCCCTCCCCCCCTCCCGGTTACAATGGAAACCCTACGAGGACGGGCCCAACGGGGAAAGAGGAGTACTGGGAAAAGGGGAGGTCCCCCTCCCTCCCCCCTTCCCCCTCCCCTCCCCCATCCCCTCTCCCTCCCCCTCCCTCCCCCTCCCCCCTACCCCCCCTCCCTCCCCTCCCCCCTCCCTCCCCTCCCCTCCTCCCTCCACACCTCCCTCCTCCCTCCCTCCCCCTTCCCGCCCTCCCCTCCTCCCGGTTACAATGGAAACCCTACGACGACGGGCCCAACGGGGAAAGAGGGGTACTGTGAAAAGGGGAGGTCCCCCTCCCTCCCTCCCCCCTACCCACCTCCCTCCCCTCTCCCTCCCCCCCTTCCCTCCTCCCTTCCCCCCTCCCCTCCCCCCTCCCATCCCCCCCTCTCCCCCCTCCCTCCCCCCCTACCCCCCTCCCTCCCCTCTCCCTCCCCCCCTCCCCTCCCCCCCTCCCTCCCCTCCTCCCTCCCCCTTCCCTCCCCCAACCCTCCCCCTTTCCTCCCCTCCCGGTTACAATGGAAACCCTACGAGGACGGGCCCAACGGGCCCACTCGGTCTAGTATACTACTAAAACTCTGCGGTCCAACATTCCGTATGTATGTGTGTATATACGGAAGATTCCGAAGATTTCTGTCCATAACTTACAAACCCTGCTCCTCCCAGACGGTACACCAAAGCGCTACGATTTTTGTACCGCCATATTCACCATTAACCTGGGCAACTATTGTAAGTACTTTCGTTCAAATTGAAGCTACCTTTTTAAAGCTAGAGAGATATTAAAGTTTAAATTTTCATTTCTAACACTTTTCTTGAAGGGGCCAAACCCTACTCCTCCCAGACGGTACACCAAAGCGCTACGATTTTTGTACCGCCGTATTCACCATTAACATGGGCAACTATTGTAAGTACTTTCGTTCAAATTGAAGCTACCTTTTTAAAGCTAGAGAGATATTAAAGTTTAAATTTTTCATTTCTAACCCTTTTCTTGAAGGGGCTTCAGCGCGTGATGTCACAATGGCACCCGTGCACCAATGAGATATCAGCTCGCGATGGACAAGCGGCTGCTATTGGGTGTTTACTACTTTAAATTTACATAATCTTTTTTCTGACCTTTTTTTTCAAGGTCTTCAGCTTGTGACGTCACAATGCTTGTGTGAGATGGTTGCAACATTGTTGCGAAAAGCAACTGCCAGTTTTTTAAAGTTGTGCCAGTCACTTAACATACACAGATCAGCATGGGGCCCCTATTCCCTCCCTCCCCCACCTTCCCCCCTCATCCCCTTCCTCCCCACTCCTTCCCACCTCCACCCCCCCTCCCTCCCCCCCTTCCCCCCTCCCCTCCCCCCTCCCTCCCCCTCCACACCTCCCTCCCTCCCCCTTCCCTCCCTCCCCTCCTCCCGGTTACAATGGAAACCCTACGAGGACGGGCCCAACGGGGAAAGAGGGGTACTGGGAAAAGGGGAGGTCCCCCTCCCTCCCCTTCCCCCTCCCCCCCCTACCCCTCTCCCTCCCCCCCCTCCCTCCCCCTCTCCCTCCCCCCCTCCCCCCCCTTCCCCCCTCCCCTCCCCCCTCCCTCCCCCTCCCCTCCCTCCACACCTCCCTCCTCCCTCCCTCCCCCTTCCCTCCCTCCCCTCCTGCCGGTTACAATGGAAACCCTACGAGGACGGGCCCAACGGGGAAAGAGGGGTACTGGGAAAAGGGGAGGTCCCCCTCACTCCCCCCCTTCCCCATCCCATCCCCCCTCCCTCCCCTCTCCCGCCCCCTTCCCCCCCCTCCCCTTCCCCCCTCCCTCCCCTCCTCCCTCCACACCTCCCTCCTCCCTCCCTCCCCTTCCCTCCCTCCCATCCTCCCAATGCTTGTGTGAGATGGTTGCAACATTGTTTCGAAAAGCAGCTGACAGAAGCACTAAGTAGCCGCGAATGTTTCAAAACCAGCACTTAACCGCGAATGTTTTTTTAAAAAGCACTTAACCGCGAATGTTTCAAAACAAGCAATTAAAAAGCACTTTTTTTTTTAAAAGTATTTTTTTTTATTCCAAGAGAATGGGGGGGGGGGTCTGAGAATGGGGACTGGGGAGGGGGACAACAGGGGTCGTTGCGGTGGGGGCTTGGTGGTGGGGGAAAGAGGGGTACTGGGAAAAGGGGAGGTCCCACTTCCCCCCTCAACCTCTTCCTCCCCCCTCCTTCCCACCTCCATCCCCACTCTCTCCCCCCTCAATCCCAACCTCCATCACCACTCAGCCCCTAACTCACCCGTCCCTCCTTCCCTCCATCCGACCCTCCCCCACTCCCTCCCCCCCTCCCTCCACCCTTCCACCCCTCTCCCCCTCCCCCCTCCTTCCACCCTCCCTCCCCCCCTCCCGGTTACAATGGAAACCCTACGGGGACGGGCCCAACGGGGAAAGAGGGGTACTGGGAAAAGGGGAGGTCCCCCTCCCTCCCCCCTTCCCCCTCCCCTCCCCCCTCCCCTCTCCCTCCCCCTCCCTCCCCCTCCCCCCTACCCCCCTCCCTCCCCTCCCCCCTCCATCCCCTCCCCTCCTCCCTCCACCCCTCCCTCCTCCCTCCCTCCCCCTTCCCGCCCTCCCCTCCTCCCGGTTACAATGGAAACCCTACGAGGACGGGCCCAACGGGGAAAGAGGGGTACTGGGAAAAGGGGAGGTCCCCCTCCCTCCCTCCCCCCTACCCACCTCCCTCCCCTCTCCCTCCCCCCTACCCTCCTCCCTTCCCCCCTCCCCCCTCCCATCCCCCCCTCTCCCCCCTCCCTCCCCCCTACCCCCCTCCCTCCCCTCTCCCTCCCCCCTCCCCCCCTCCCCTCCCCCCCTCCCTCCCCTCCTCCCTCCCCCTTCCCTCCCCCAACCCTCCCCCTTTCCTCCCATCCCGGTTACAATGGAAACCCTACGAGGACGGGCCCAACGGGCCCACTCGGTCTAGTCTATATAATACTAAAACTCTGCGGTCCAACATTCCGTATGTATATACGGAAGATTCCGTATGTATATACGGAAGATTCCGAAGATTTCTGTCCATAACTTACAAACCCTGCTCCTCCCAGACGGTACACCAAAGCGCTACGATTTTTGTACCGCCGTATTCACCATTAACATGGGCAACTATTGTAAGTACTTTCGTTCAAATTGAAGCTACCTTTTTAAAGCTAGAGAGATATTAAAGTTTAAATTTTCATTTCTAACACTTTTCTTGAAGGGTCCAAACCCTACTCCTCCCAGACGGTACACCAAAGCGCTACGATTTTTGTACCGCCGTATTCACCATTAACATGGGCAACTATTGTAAGTACTTTCGTTCAAATTGAAGCTACCTTTTTAAAGCTAGAGAGATATTAAAGTATAAATTTTCATTTCTAACCCTTTTCTTGAAGGGGCTTCAGTGCGTGATGTCACAATGGCACCCGTGCACCAATGAGAGATCAGCTCGGTTTTAAATTTACATCTTCAGCTTGTGACGTCACAATGCTTGTGTGAGATTGTTGCAACATTGTTGCGAAAAGCAACTGCCAGTTTTTTAAAGTTGTGCAAGTCACTTAACATACACAGATCAGCATGGGGCCCCTATTCCCTCCCTCCCCCCCCTTCCCCCCTCAACCCCTTCCTCCCCACTCCTTCCCACCTCCATCCCCACTCCCTCCCCCCCTCCTCCCCAACTCCCTCCCCACCTCCCTCACCCCTCCTCCCCTAACTCCCCCCCTCCCTCCTTCCCTCCATCCTCCCCCCCCTCCCTCCACCCTTCCATCCCTCTCCCCCTCCCCCCTCCTTCCACCCTCCCTCCCCCCCTTCTGGTTACAAAGGAAACCCTACGGGGACGGGCCCAACGGGGAAAGAGGGGTACTGGGAAAAGGGGAGGTCCCCCTCCCTCCCCTTCCCCCCTCCCCTCCCCCTCCCCCTCCCCCCTAACCCTCTCCCTCCCCCTCCCCTCCCCCCCTCCCCTCCTCCCTCCACACCTCCTCCTCCCTCCCTCCCCTCCTCCCGTTTACAATGGAAACCCTACGAGGACGGGCCCAACGGGGAAAGAGGGGTACTGGGAAAAGGGGAGGTCCCCCTCCCTCCCCCCTTCCCCCATCCCATCCCCCCTCCCTCCCCTCTCCCTCCCCCCCGTTCCCCCTCCCCTTCCCCCCCTCCCTCCACACCTCTCTCCTCCCTCCCTCCCCTTCCCTCCCTCCCATCCTCCCAATGCTTGTTTGAGATGGGTGCTACATTGTTTCGAAAAGCACCACTAACAGATCGCAGTGAGAAGCACTATGTGACCGTGAATGTTTCAAAACAAGCACTTAAAAAGCACTTATCTTTTTTTAAAGTATTTTTTTTTATTGCAAGTCACTTATCATACACAGATCAGCATTGGGCCCCTATGCTCGTGGGCCACCGGGGCAAGTGTTTCGAAAAAAGCACTGAGAGTGTGTCTGGGGGAGAGAGAGAATGGGGGGGGGGGGGGTCTGAGAATGGGGACTGGGGAGGGGGACAACAGGGGTCGTTGCGGAGGGGGCTTGGTGGTGGGGGAAAGAGGGGTACTGGGAAAAGGGGAGGTCCCACTTCCCCCCTCAACCCCTTCCTCCCCCCTCCTTCTCACCTCCATCCCCACTCCCTCCCCCCTCCCTCCCCCCTCAATCCCAACCTCCTTCACCACTCAGCCCCTAACTCCCCCCCTCCCTCCTTCCCTCCATCCCACCCTCCCCCACTCCCTCCCCCCTCCCTCCACCATTCCATCCCTCTCCCCCTCCCCCCTCCTTCCACCCTCCCTCCCCTCCTCCCGGTTACAATGGAAACCCTACGAGGACGGGCCCAATGGGGAAAGAGGGGTACTGGGAAAATGGGAGGTTCCCCTCCCTCCCCCCTCACTCCCCCCTCCCTCCCTTCTCCCTCCCCCCCTCCCTCCCCCTCCCCTTCCCCCCTCCCTCCCCTTCCCCCCTCCCCCCTCCCTCCCCTCCCCCCTACCCCCTTCCCTCCCCTCTCCCTCCCCCCCTTCCCCCCTCCCCTCCCCCCTCCCTCCCCCTCCCCTCCCCCCTCCACACCTCCCTACTCCCTCCCTCGAAAAGCAACTGACAGAAGCACTAAGTAGCCGCGAATGTTTCAAAACCAGCACTTAACCGCGAATGTTTTTTAAAAAGCACTTAACCGCGAATGTTTCAAAACAAGCAATTAAAAAGCACTTTTTTTTAAAAAGTTTTTTTTTAATTCCAAGAGAATGGGGGGGTCTGAGAATGGGGACTGGGGAGGGGGACAACAGGGGTCGTTGCGGTGGGGGCTTGGTGGTGGGAGAAAGAGGGGTACTGGGAAAAGGGGAGGTCCCACTTCCCCCTCAACCTCTTCCTCCCCCCTCCTTCCCACCTCCATCCCCACTCTCTCCCCCCTCAATCCCAACCTCCATCACCACTCAGCCCCTAACTCACCCCTCCCTCCTTCCCTCCATCCGACCCTCCCCCACTCCCTCCCCCCCTCCCTCCACCCTTCCACCCCTCTCCCCCTCCTTCCACCCTCCCTCCCCCCCTCCCGGTTACAATGGAAACCCTACGGGGACGGGCCCAACGGGAAAGAGGGGTACTGGGAAAAGGGGAGTTCCCCTCCCTCCCCTCCTCCCTCCCCTCCCCCCTACCCCTCTTCCCCCCTCCCCTCCCCTCCCCCCCTCCCTCCCCCTCCCCTCCTCCCTCCACACCTCCCTCCACACCTCCCTCCTCCCTCCCTCCCCCCCTCCCGGTTACAATGGAAACCCTACGAGGACGGGCCCAACGGGGAAAGAGGAGTACTGGGAAAAGGGGAGGTCCCCCTCCCTCCCCCTTCCCCCTCCCCTCCCCCATCCCCTCTCCCTCCCCCTCCCTCCCCCTCCCCCCTACCCCCCTCCCTCCCCCTCCCCCCTCCCTCCCCTCCCCTCCTCCCTCCACACCTCCCTCCTCCCTCCCTCCCCCTTCCCGCCCTCCCCTCCTCCCGGTTACAATGGAAACCCTACGAGGACGGGCCCAACGGGGAAAGAGGGGTACTGGGAAAAGGGGAGGTCCCCCTCCCTCCCCCCTACCCACCTCCCTCCCCTCTCCCTCCCCCCCTTCCCTCCTCCCTTCCCCCCTCCCCTCCCCCCTCCCATCCCCCCCTCTCCCCCCTCCCTCCCTCCCCCCTCCCACCCTCCCTCCCCTCCTCCCTCCCCCTTCCCTCCCCCAAACCTCCCCCTTTCCTCCCATCCCGGTTACAATGGAAACCCTACGAGGACGGGCACAACGGGGAAAGAGGAGTACTGGGAAAAGGGGAGGTCCCCCTCCCTCCCCCCTTCCCTCCCCCCTTCCCCCTCCCCTCCCCCATCCCCTCTCCCTCCCCCTCCCTCCCCCTACCCCCTACCCCCCTCCCTCCCCTCCCCCTCCCTCCCCTCCCCTCCTCCCTCCACACCTCCCTCCTCCCTCCCTCCCCCTTCCCGCCCTCCCCTCCTCCCGGTTACAATGGAAACCCTACGAGGACGGGCCCAACGGGGAAAGAGGGGTACTGGGAAAAGGGGAGGTCCTCCTCCCTCCCTCCCCCCTACCCACCTCCCTCCCCTCTCCCTCCCCCCCTTCCCTCCTCCCTTCCCGCCTCCCCTCCCCCTCCCCTCCCCCCCTCTCCCCCCTCCCTCCCCCTACCCTCCCCCCCTCCCCTCTCCCTCCCCCCTCCCCCCTCCCCTCCCTCCCCTCCTCCTCCCCCTTCCCTCCCCCAACCCTCCCCCTTTCCTCCCCTCCCGGTTACAATGGAAACCCTACGAGGACGGGCCCAACGGGCCCACTCGGTCTAGTATACTACTAAAACTCTGTGGTCCAACATTCCGTGTGTATGTACGCAAACATTCCGTGTGTATGTACGGAAGATTCCGAAGCGTCTTTGCTTGACGCTTAACTTACAAACCCTACTCCTCCTAGACGGTACGCCAAAGCGCTACGATTTTTGTACCGCCATATTCACCATTAACATGGGCAACTATTGTAAGTACTTCGTTCATATTGAAGCTACCTTTTTAAAGCTAGAGAGATATTAAAGTTTAAATTTTCATTTCTAACCCTTTTCTTGAAGGGGCTTCAGCGCGTGATGTCACAATGGCACCCGTGCACCAATGAGAGATCAGCTCGGTTTTAAATTTACATGATTTTTTTTCTGACCTTTTTTTTCAAGGTCTTCAGCTTGTGACGTCACAATGCTTGTGTGAGGATAGTTGCAACATTGTTGCGAAAAGCAACTGCCAGTTTTTTAAAGTTGTGCGAGTCACTTAACATACACAGATCAGCATGGGGCCCCTATTCCCTCCCTCCCCCCCTTCCCCCCTCAACCCCTTCCTCCCCACTCCTTCCCACCTCCATCCCCACTCCCTCCCCAACTCCCTCCCCACCTCCCTCACCCCTCCTCCCCTAACTCCCCCCCTCCCTCCTTCCCTCCATCCCTCCCCCACGCCCTCCACCCTTCCATCCCTCTCCCCCTCCCCCCTCCTTCCACCCTCCCTCCCCCCCCTCCCGGTTACAATGGAAACCCTACGAGGACGGGCCCAACGGGGAAAGAGGGGTACTGGGAAAAGGGGAGGTCCCCCTCCCTCCCCCCTTCCCCCATCCCATCCCCCCTCCCTCCCCTCTCCCTCCCCCCTCCCCCCTTCCCCCTCCCCTTCCCCCCTCCCCTCCCCCCCTCCCTCCCCCTCCCCTCCTCCCTCCACACCTCCCTCCTCCCTCCCTCCCCCCCTCCCGGTTACAATGGAAACCCTATGAGGACGGGCTCAACGGGGAAAGAGGGATACTGGGAAAAGGGGAGGTCCTCCTTCCCCCCTCAACCCCTTCATCCCCCCTCCTTCCCACCTCCATCCCCACTCCCTCCCCCCCTCCTCCCCCTCCCCAACTCCCTCCCCCTCCCTCCCGCCTCCACCCTAACTCCCCCCTCCCTCCTTCCCTCCCCAATCCCTCCCCCCCTCCCTCCACCCTTCCATCCCTCTCCCCCCTCCTTCCACCCTCCCTCCCCCCCTCCCGGTTACAATTGAAACCCTACGAGGACGGGCCCAACGGGGAAAGAGGAGTACTGGGAAAAGGGGAGGTCCCCCTCAATCCCCTCCTCCCTCCCCTCTCCCTCCCCCTCCCCCCCCTCCCCCCTCCCTCCCCTCCCCTCCTCCCTCCACACCTCCCTCCTCCCTCCCTCCCCCTTCCCGCCCTCCCCTCCTCCCGGTTACAATGGAAACCCTACGAGGACGGGCCCAACGGGGAAAGAGGGGTACTGGGAAAAGGGGAGGTCCCCCTCCCTCCCACCCCCCTACCCACCTCCCTCCCCTCTCCCTCCCCCCCTTCCCTCCTCCCTTCACCCCTCCCCCCTCCCATCCCCCCCTCTCCCCCCTCCCTCCCCCCTACCCCCCTCCCTCCCTCTCCCTCCCCCCCCCTCCCCTCCCCTCCTCCCTCCCCCTTCCCTCCCCCAACCCTCCCCCTTTCCTCCCCTCCCGGTTACAATGGAAACCCTACGAGGACGGGCCCAACGGGCCCACTCGGTCTAGTCTATCTATATAATACTAAAACTCTGCGGTCCAACATTCCGTATGTATATACGGAAGATTCCGTATGTATATACGGAAGATTCCGAAGATTTCTGTCCATAACTTACAAACCCTGCTCCTCCCAGACGGTACACCAAAGCGCTACGATTTTTGTACCGCCGTATTCACCATTGATGTGGGCAACTATTGTAAGTACTTTCGTTCAAATTGAAGCTACCTTTTTAAAGCTAGAGAGATATTAAAGTTTAAATTTTCATTTCTAACACTTATCTTGAAGGGTCCAAACCCTACTCCTCCCAGACGGTACACCAAAGCGCTACGATTTTTGTACCGCCGTATTCACCATTAACATGGGCAACTATTGTAAGTACTTTCGTTCAAATTGAAGCTACCTTTTTAAAGCTAGAGAGATATTAAAGTATAAATTTTCATTTCTAACCCTTTTCTTGAAGGGGCTTCAGTGCGTGATGTCACAATGGCACCCGTGCACCAATGAGAGATCAGCTCGGTATTAAATTTACATCTTCAGCTTGTGACGTCACAATGCTTGTGTGAGATTGTTGCAACATTGTTGCGAAAAGCAACTGCCAGTTTTTTAAAGTTGTGCAAGTCACTTAACATACACAGATCAGCATGGGGCCCCTATTCCCTCCCTCCCCCCCTTCCCCCCTCACCCCTTCCTCCCCACTCCTTCCCACCTCCATCCCCACTCCCTCCCCCCCTCCTCCCAACTCCCTCCCCACCTCCCTCACCCCTCCTCCCCTAACTCCCCCCCCCTCCCTCCTTCCCTCCATCCTCCCCCCCTCCCTCCACCCTTCCATCCCTCTCCCCCTCCCCCCTCCTTCCACCCTCCCTCCCCCCTTCTGGTTACAAAGGAAACCCTACGGGGACGGGCCCAACGGGGAAAGAGGGGTACTGGGAAAAGGGGAGGTCCCCCTCCCTCCCCTTCCCCCCTCCCCTCCCCCCTCCCCCTCCCCCTAACCCTCTCCCTCCCCCTCCCCTCCCCCCTCACCTCCTCCCTCCACACCTCCCTCCTCCCTCCCTCCCCTCCTCCCGGTTACAATGGAAACCCTACGAGGACGGGCCCAACGGGGAAAGAGGGGTACTGGGAAAAGGGGAGGTCCCCCTCCCTCCCCCCTTCCCCCATCCCATCCCCCCTCCCTCCCCTCTCCCTCCCCCCCGTTCCCCCTCCCCTTCCCCCCTCCCTCCACACCTCTCTCCTCCCTCCCTCCCCTTCCCTCCCTCCCATCCTCCCAATGCTTGTTTGAGATGGGTGCTACATTGTTTCGAAAAGCACCACTAACAGATCGCAGTGAGAAGCACTATGTGACCGTGAATGTTTCAAAACAAGCACTTAAAAAGCACTTATCTTTTTTTAAAGTATTTTTTTTTATTGCAAGTCACTTAACATACACAGATCAGCATTGGGCCCCTATGCTCGTGGGCCACCGGGGCAAGTGTTTCGAAAAAAGCACTGAGAGTGTGTCTGGGGGAGAGAGAGAATGGGGGGGGGGGGTCTGAGAATGGGGACTGGGGAGGGGGACAACAGGGGTCGTTGCGGAGGGGGCTTGGTGGTGGGGGAAAGAGGGGTACTGGGAAAAGGGGAGGTCCCACTTCCCCCCTCAACCCCTTCCTCCCCCCTCCTTCCCCCCTCCATCCCCACTCCCTCCCCCCTCCCTCCCCCCTCAATCCCAACCTCCTTCACCACTCAGCCCCTAACTCCCCCCCTCCCTCCTTCCCTCCATCCCACCCTCCCCCACTCCCTCCCCCTCCCTCCACCATTCCATCCCTCTCCCCCTCCCCCCTCCTTCCACCCTCCCTCCCCTCCTCCCGGTTACAATGGAAACCCTACGAGGACGGGCCCAATGGGGAAAGAGGGGTACTGGGAAAATGGGAGGTTCCCCTCCCTCCCCCCTCACTCCCCCCTCCCTCCCTTCTCCCTCCCCCCCTCCCTCCCCCTCCCCTTCCCCCTCCCTCCCCTTCCCCCCTCCCCCCTCCCTCCCCCTCCCCCCTACCCCCTTCCCTCCCCTCTCCCTCCCCCCCTTCCCCCCTCCCCTCCCCCCTCCCTCCCCTCCCCTCCCCTCCCCTCCACACCTCCCTACTCCCTCCCTCGAAAAGCAACTGACAGAAGCACTAAGTAGCCGCGAATGTTTCAAAACCAGCACTTAACCGCGAATGTTTTTTTAAAAAGCACTTAACCGCGAATGTTTCAAAACAAGCAATTAAAAAAGCACTTTTTTTTTTAAAGTATTTTTTTTTATTCCAAGAGATGGGGGGGGTCTGAGAATGGGGACTGGGGAGGGGGACAACAGGGGTCGTTGCGGTGGGGGCTTGGTGGTGGGAGAAAGAGGGGTACTGGGAAAAGGGGAGGTCCCACTTCCCCCTCAACCTCTTCCTTCCCCCTCCTTCCCACCTCCATCCCCACTCTCTCCCCCCTCAATCCCAACCTCCATCACCACTCAGCCCCTAACTCACCCCTCCCTCCTTCCCTCCATCCGACCCTCCCCCACTCCCTCCCCCCCTCCCTCCACCCTTCCACCCCTCTCCCCCTCCTTCCACCCTCCCTCCCCCCCTCCCGGTTACAATGGAAACCCTACGGGGACGGGCCCAACGGGGAAAGAGGGGTACTGGGAAAAGGGGAGTTCCCCTCCCTCCCCTCCTCCCTCCCCTCCCCCTACCCCTCTTCCCCCCTCCCCCTCCCCTCCCCCCCTCCCTCCCCCTCCCCTCCTCCCTCCACACCTCCCTCCACACCTCCCTCCTCCCTCCCTCCCCCCCTCCCGGTTACAATGGAAACCCTACGAGGACGGGCCCAACGGGGAAAGAGGAGTACTGGGAAAAGGGGAGGTCCCCCTCCCTCCACCCTTCCCCCTCCCCTCCCCCTCCCTCTCCCTCCCCTCCCCCTCCCTCCCCCTCCCCCCTACCCCCCTCCCTCCCCTCCCCCCTCCCTCCCCTCCCCTCCTCCCTCCACACCTCCCTCCTCCCTCCCTCCCCCTTCCCGCCCTCCCCTCCTCCCGGTTACAATGGAAACCCTACGAGGACGGGCCCAACGGGGAAAGAGGGGTACTGGGAAAAGGGGAGGTCCCCCTCCCTCCCTCCCCCCTACCCACCTCCCTCCCCTCTCCCTCCCCCCCTTCCCTCCTCCCTTCCCCCCTCCCCTCCCCCCTCCCATCCCCCCCTCTCCCCCCTCCCTCCCCCCTACCCCCCTCCCTCCCCTCTCCCTCCCCCCCTCCCCTCCCCCCCTCCCTCCCCTCCTCCCTCCCCCCTTCCCTCCCCCAACCCTCCCCCTTTCCTCCCCTCCCGGTTACAATGGAAACCCTACGAGGACGGGCCCAACGGGCCCACTCGGTCTAGTCTATCTATATACTACTAAAACTCTGCGGTCCAACATTCCGTATGTATATACGGAAGATTCCGTATGTTTGTACGGAAGATTCCGAAGATTTCTGTCCATAACTTACAAACCCTACTCCTCCCAGACGGTACACCAAAGCGCTACGATTTTTGTACCGCCATATTCACCATTAACATGGGCAACTATTGTAAGTACTTTCGTTCAAATTGAAGCTACCTTTTTAAAGCTAGAGAGATATTAAAGTTAAAATTTCTCATTTCTAACCCTTTTCTTGAAGGGGCTTCAGCGCGTGATGTCACAATGGCACCCGTGCACCAATGAGAGATCAGCTCGGTTTTAAATTCACATAATTTTTTTTCTGACCTTTTTTTTCAAGGTCTTCAGCTTGTGACGTCACAATGCTTGTGTGAGATGGTTTGCAACATTGTTGCGAAAAGCAACTGCCAGTTTTTTAAAGTTGTGCGAGTCACTTACCATACACAGATCAGCATGGGGCCCCTATTCCCTCCCTCCCCCCCCTTCCCCCCTCAACCCCTTCCTCCCCACTCCTTCCCACCTCCATCCCCACTCCCTCCCCCCCTCCTCCCCAACTCCCTCCCCACCTCCCTCACCCCTCCTCCCCTAACTCCCCCCCCTCCCTCCTTCCCTCCATCCCTCCCCCCCTCCCTCCACCCTTCCATCCCTCTCCCCCTCCCCCCTCCCCCCTCCTTCCACCCTCCCTCCCCCCCTTCTGGTTACAAAGGAAACCCTACGGGGACGGGCCCAACGGGGAAAGAGGGGTACTGGGAAAAGGGGAGGTCCCCCTCCCTCCCCTTACCCCCTCCCCCATCCCCCTCCCCCCTAACCCTCTCCCTCCCCCTTCCCCCCTCCCTCCCCCCCTCCCCTCCTCCCTCCACACCTCCCTCCTCCCTCCCTCCCCTCCTCCCGGTTACAATGGAAACCCTACGAGGACGGGCCCAACGGGGAAAGAGGGGTACTGGGAAAAGGGGAGGTCCCCCTCCCTCCCCCCTTCCCCCATCCCATCCCCCCTCCCTCCCCTCTCCCCCTTCCCCCCGTTCCCCCCTCCTCTTCCCCCTCCCTCCCCTCCTCCCTCCACACCTCTCTCCTCCCTCCCTCCCCTTCCCTCCCTCCCATCCTCCCAATGCTTGTTTGAGATGGGTGCTACATTGTTTCGAAAAGCACCACTAACAGATCGCAGTGAGAAGCACTAAATGACCGTGGTCGTGAGAAGCACTAAATGACCGAGAATGTAGCAAAAACAGCACTTTAAACCACTTTAAACCACTGTTTTCAAGTAGTCTTTTTTATTGCAAGTCACTTAACATACACAGATCAACATGGGGCCTCTATGCTCGTGGGCACCGGGGCAAGTGTTGCGAAACAGCACTTGGAGTGTGTCTGGGGAGAGAGAGAATGGGGGGGGGGTCTGAGAATGGGGACTGGGGAGGGGGACAACAGGGGTCGTTGCGGAGGGGGCTTGGTGGTGGGGGAAAGAGGGGTACTGGGAAAATGGGAGGTCCCCCTTCACCCCTCAACCCCTTCCTTCCCACCTCCATCCCCACTCCCTCCCCCCCCTCCTCCCCCTCCCTCCCCAACTCCCTCCCCCTCCCTCCCCACCTCCCTCAAACCTCCCCCCTATCTCCCCCCTCCCTCCTTCCCTCCATCCCTCCCTCCCCCAATCAATCCACCCTTCCATCCCTCTCCCCCCTCCCCCCTCCTTCCATCCTCCCTCCCCCCTCCCGGTTACAATAGAAACCCTACGGGGACGGGCCCAACGGGGAAAGAGGGGTACTGGGAAAAGGGGAGGTCCCCCTCCCTCCCCTCCCCCCTACCCCCTCCCCCCTTCCCCCTCCCCTTCCCCCCTCCCCTCCCCCCCTCCCCTCCTCCCTCCACACCTCCCTCCACACCTCCCTCCCCCCCTCCCGGTTACAATGGAAACCCTATGAGGACGGCCCAACGGGGAAAGAGGGGTACTGGAAAAGGGGAGGTCCCCCTTCCCCCCTCAACCCCTTCATCCCCCCTCCTTCCCACCTCCATCCCCACTCCCTCCCCCCCTCCTCCCCTCCCTCCCCAACTCCCTCCCCCCTCCCCCCTAACTCCCCCTCCCTCCATCCATCCCTCCCAATCCCTCCCCCCCCTCCCTCCACCCTTCCATCCCTCTCCACCCTCCCTCCCCCCCTCCCGGTTACAATTGAAACCCTACGAGGACGGGCCCAACGGGGAAAGAGGAGTACTGGGAAAAGTGGAGGTCCCCCTCCCTCCCCCCTTCCCCCATCCCATCCCCCCTCCCTCCCCTCTCCCTCTCCCTCCCCCTTCCCCCCTTCCCCCTCCCTTCCCCCCCTTCCCCCCTCCCCTTCCCCCCCTCCCCCCTCCCTCCCCTCCCTCCTCCCTCCACACCTCCCTCCTCCCTCCCTCCCCCTTCCCGCCCTCCCCTCCTCCCGGTTACAATGGAAACCCTACGAGGACGGCCCAACGGGGAAAGAGGGTACTGGGAAAAGGGGAGGTCCCCCTCCCTCCCTCCCCCCTACCCACCTCCCTCCCCTCTCCCTCCCCCCCTTCCCTCCTCCCTCCCCTCCCCCCTCCCATCCCCCCCTCTCCCTCCCCCTACCCCCCTCCCTCCCCCTCTCCCCTCCCCTCCCCTCCCCCCCCCTCCCCCCCCTCCTCCCTCCCCCTTCCCTCCCCCAACCCTCCCCCTTTCCTCCCCTCCCGGTTACAATGGAAACCCCTACGAGGACGGGCCCAACGGGCCCACTCGGTCTAGTATACTACTAAAACTCTGGGTTCGTGTGTATGTACGGAAGATTCCGTATGTACGAAAGATTCCGAAGATTTCTGTCCATAACTTACAAACCCTACTCCTCCCAGACGGTACACCAAAGCGCTACGATTTTTGTACCGCCATATTCACCATTAACATGGGCAACTATTGTAAGTACTTTCGTTCAAATTGAAGCTACCTTTTTAAAGCTAGAGAGATATTAAAGTTTAAATTTTCATTTCTAACACTTTTCTTGAAGGGGCCAAACCCTACTCCTCCCAGACGGTACACCAAAGCGCTACGATTTTTGTACCGCCGTATTCACCATTAACATGGGCAACTATTGTAAGTACTTTCGTTCAAATTGAAGCTACCTTTTTAAAGCTAGAGAGATATTAAAGTTAAAATTTTCATTTCTAACCCTTTTCTTGAAGGGGCTTCAGCGCGTGATGTCACAATGGCACCCGTGCACCAATGAGAGATCAGCTCGCGATGGACAAGCGGCTGCTATTGGGTGTTTACTACTTTAGATTTTACATTATTATTTTTCTGACCTTTTTTTTCAAGGTCTTCAGCTTGTGACGTCACAATGCTTGTGTGAGAGGGTTGCAACATTGTTGCGAAAAGCAACTGCCAATTTTTTTAAGTTGTGCCAGTCACTTAACATACACAGATCAGCATGGGGCCCCTATTCCTTCCCTCCCCCCCCCTTCCCCCCTCAACCCCTTCCTCCCCACTCCTTCCCACCTCCATCCCCCACTCCCTCCCCCCCTCCTCCCCAACTCCCTCCCCACCTCCCTCACCCCTCCTCTCCTAACTCCTCCCTCCCTCCCCTTCCCTCCCTCCCCTCCTACCGGTTACAATGAAACCCTACGAGGACGGGCCAACGGGGAAAGAGGGGTACTGGGAAAAGGGGAGGTCCCCCTCCCTCCCCCCTTCCCCCATCCCATCCCCCTCCCTCCCCTCTCCCTCCCCCTTCCCCCCCTTCACCCCCCTCCCCTTCCCCCCTTCCCTCCCCTCCTCCCTCCACACCTCCCTCCTCCCTCCCTCCCCTTCCCTCCCTCCCATCCTCCCAATGCTTGTTTGAGATGGGTGCTACAGTGAGAAGCACTATGTGACCGCGAATGTTTCGAAAAAAGCACTGAGAGTGTGTATGGGGGAGAGAGAGAATGGGGGGGGGGGATCTGTGAATGGGGACTGGGGACAACAGGGGTCGTTGCGGAGGGGGCTTGGTGGTGGGGGGAAAGAGGGGTACTGGGAAAAGGGGAGGTCCACTTCCCCCTCAACCCCCTTCCTCCCCCCTCCTTCCCACCTCCATCCCCACTCCCTCCCCCCCCTCCCTCCCCCCTCAATCCCAACCTCCATCACCACTCAGCCCCTAACTCCCCCCCTCCCCTCCTCCTTCCCTCCATCCCCACCCTCCCCCACTCCCTCCCCCTCCCTCCACCATTCCATCCCTCTCCCCCTCCCCCCTCCTTCCACCCTCCCTCCCCTCCTCCCGGTTACAATGGAAACCCTACGAGGACGGGCCCAATGGGGAAAGAGGGTACTGGGAAAATGGGAGGTTCCCTCCCTCCCCCCTCACTCCCCCCTCCCTCCCTTCTCCCTCCCCCCCTACCCTCTTCCCTCCCCTCTCCCTCCCCCCCCCTTCCCCCCTCCCCTCCCCCCTCCCTCCCCCTCCCCTCCCCCCTCCACACCTCCCTACTCCCTCCCTCGAAAAGCAACCTGACAGAAGCACTAAGTAGCCGCGAATGTTTCAAAACCAGCACTTAACCGCGAATGTTTTTTAAAAAAGCACTTAACCGCGAATGTTTCAAAACAAGCAATTAAAAAGCACTTTTTTTTTAAAGTATTTTTTTTATTCCAAGAGAATGGGGGGTGGTCTGAGAATGGGGACTGGGTAGGGGGGACAACAGGGGTCGTTGCGGTGGGGGGCTTGGTGGTGGGGGAAAGAGGGGTACTGGGAAAAGGGGAGGTCCCACTTCCCCCTCAACCTCTTCCTCCCCCTCCTTCCCACCTCCATCCCCACTCTCTCCCCCTCAATCCCAACCTCCATCACCACTCAGCCCCTAACTCACCCCTCCCTCCTTCCCTCCATCCGACCCTCCCCCACTTCCCTCCCCCCCTCCCTCCACCCTTCCACCCCTCTCCCCCTCCCCCCTCCTTCCACCCTCCCTCCCCCCCTCCCGGTTACAATGGAAACCCTACGGGGACGGGCCCAACGGGGAAAGAGGGGTACTGGGAAAAGGGGAGTTCCCCTCCCTCCCCTCCCCTCCCCTCCCCCTACCCCTCTTCCCCCCTCCCCCTTCCCTCCCCCCCTCCCTCCCCCTCCCCTCCTCCCTCCACACCTCCCTCCACACCTCCCTCCTCCCTCCCTCCCCCCCTCCCGGTTACAATGGAAACCCTACGAGGACGGGCCCAACGGGAAAGAGGAGTACTGGGAAAAGGGGAGGTCCCCCTCCCTCCCCCCTTCCCCCTCCCCTCCCCTCTCCCTCCCCTCTCCCTCCCCCTCCCTCCCCCTCCCCCCTACCCACCTCCCCTCCCCTCTCCCTCCCCCCTTCCCTCCTCCCTTCCCCCTCCCCTCCCCCCTCCCATCCCCCCCTCTCCCCCCCTCCCTCCCCCCTACCCCCTCCCTCCCCTCCTCCCTCCCCTTCCCTCCCCCAACCCTCCCCCCTTTCCTCCCCTCCCGGTTACAATGGAAACCCTACGAGGACGGGCCCAACGGGCCCACTCGGTCTAGTATACTACTAAAACTCTGCGGTCCAACATTCCGTATGTATATACGGAAGATTCCGTATGTTTGTACGAAGATTCCGAAGATTTCTGTCCATAACTTACAAACCCTACTCCTCCCAGACGGTACACCAAAGCGCTACGATTTTTGTACCGCCATATTCACCATTAACATGGGCAACTATTGTAAGTACTTTCGTTCAAATTGAAGCTACCTTTTTAAAGCTAGAGAGATATTAAAGTTAAAATTTCTCATTTCTAACCCTTTTCTTGAAGGGGCTTCAGCGCGTGATGTCACAATGGCACCCGTGCACCAATGAGAGATCAGCTCGGTTTTAAATTTACATAATTTTTTTTCTGACCTTTTTTTTCAAGGTCTTCAGCTTGTGACGTCACAATGCTTGTGTGAGATGGTTTGCAACATTGTTGCGAAAAGCAACTGCCAGTTTTTTAAAGTTGTGCGAGTCACTTAACATACACAGATCAGCATGGGGCCCCTATTCCCTCCCTCCCCCCCTTCCCCCCTCAACCCCTTCCTCCCCACTCCTTCCCACCTCCATCCCCACTCCCTCCCCCCCTCCTCCCCAACTCCCACTCCTCACCCCTCCCTCACCCTACTCCCCCCTAACTCCCCCCCTCCCTCCTCCTCCATCCTTCCCCCCCTCCCTCCACCCTTCCATCCCTCTCCCCCTCCCCCCTCCTTCCACCCTCCCTCCCCCCCTTCTGTTACAAAGGAAACCCTACGGGGACGGGCCCAACGGGGAAAGAGGGGTACTGGGAAAAAGGGAGGTCCCCCTCCCTCCCTTACCCCCTCCCCCATCCCCTCCCCCCTAACCCTCTCCCTCCCCCTTCCCCCCTCCCTCCCCCTCCCCTCCTCCCTCCACACCTCCCTCCACACCTCCCTCCCCCCCTCCGGTTACAATGGAAACCCTATGAGGACGGGCCCAACGGGGAAAGAGGGGAACTGGGAAAAGGGGAGGTCCCCCTTCCCCCCTCAACCCCTTCATCCCCCCTCCTTCCCACCTACATCCCCACTCCCTCCCCCCCTCCTCCCCCTCCCTCCCCAACTCCCTCCCCCCTCCCCCCTAACTCCCCCCTCCCTCCATCCCTCCCTCCCCAATCCCTCCCCCCCTCCCTCCACCCTTCCATCCCTCTCCACCCTCCTCCCCCCCTCCCGGTTACAATTGAAACCCTACGAGGACGGGCCCAACGGGGAAAGAGGAGTACTGGGAAAAGGGGAGGTCCCCCTCCCTCCCCCTTCCCCCATCCCATCCCCCTCCCTCCCCTCTCCCTCTCCCTCCCCTTCCCCCTTCCCCCTCCCTTCCCCCCCCTCCCCCCCTCCTCCCCTCCCCTCCTCCCTCCACACCTCCCTCCTCCCTCCCTCCCCCTTCCCGCCCTCCCCTCCTCCCGGTTACAATGGAAACCCTACGAGGACGGGCCCAACGGGGAAAGAGGGGTACTGGGAAAAGGGAGGTCCCCCTCCCTCCCTCCCCCCTACCCACCTCCCTCCCCTCTCCCTCCTCCCTCCCCCCCTCCCCTCCCCCCCTCCCATCCCCCCCTCTCCCTCCCCCCTACCCCCCTCCCTCCCCTCTCCCTCCCCCTCCCCTCCCCCCCTCCCTCCCTCCTCCCTCCCCCTTCCCTCCCCCAACCCTCCCCCTTTCCTCCCCTCCCGGTTACAATGGAAACCCTACGAGGACGGGCCCAACGGGCCCACTCGGTCTAATCTATATAATACTAAAACTCTGCGGTCCAACATTCCGTATGTATATACGGAAGATTCCGTATGTATATACGGAAGATTCCGAAGATTTCTGTCCATAACTTACAAACCCTGCTCCTCCCAGACGGTACACCAAAGCGCTACGATTTTTGTACCGCCGTATTCACCATTGACATGGGCAACTATTGTAAGTACTTTCGTTCAAATTGAGCTACCTTTTTAAAGCTAGAGAGATATTAAAGTTTAAATTTTCATTTCTAACACTTTTCTTGAAGGGTCCAAACCCTACTCCTCCCAGACGGTACACCAAAGCGCTACGATTTTTGTACCGCCGTATTCACCATTAACATGGGCAACTATTGTAAGTACTTTCGTTCAAATTGAAGCTACCTTTTTAAAGCTAGAGAGATATTAAAGTATAAATTTTCATTTCTAACCCTTTTCTTGAAGGGGCTTCAGTGCGTGATGTCACAATGGCACCCGTGCACCAATGAGAGATCAGCTCGGTTTTTAAATTTACATCTTCAGCTTGTGACGTCACAATGCTTGTGTGAGATTGTTGCAACATTGTTGCGAAAAGCAACTGCCAGTTTTTTAAAGTTGTGCAAGTCACTTAACATACACAGATCAGCATGGGGCCCCTATTCCCTCCCTCCCCCCCCTTCCCCCCTCACCCCTTCCTCCCCACTCCTTCCCACCTCCTCCCCAACTCCCTCCCCACCTCCCTCACCCCTCCTCCCCTAACTCCCCCCCCCTCCTCCTTCCCTCCATCCTCCCCCCCTCCCTCCACCCTTCCATCCCTCTCCCCCTCCCCCCTCCTTCCACCCTCCCTCCCCCCCTTCTGGTTACAAAGGAAACCCTACGGGGACGGGCCCAACGGGGAAAGAGGGGTACTGGGAAAAGGGGAGGTCCCCCTCCCTCCCCTTCCTCCCTCCCCTTCCCCCCCTCCCCTCCCCCCTCCCCCTCCCCCCTAACCCTCTCCCTCCCCCTCCCCTCCCCCCTCCCCTCCTCCCTCCACACCTCCTCCTCCCTCCCTCCCCTCCTCCCGGTTACAATGGAAACCCTACGAGGACGGGCCCAACGGGGAAAGAGGGGTACTGGGAAAAGGGGAGGTCCCCCTCCCTCCCCCCTTCCCCCCATCCCATCCCCCCTCCCTCCCCTCTCCCTCCCCCCCGTTCCCCCTCCCCTTCCCCCCTCCCTCCACACCTCTCTCCTCCCTCCCTCCCCTTCCCTCCCTCCCATCCTCCCAATGCTTGTTTGAGATGGGTGCTACATTGTTTTGAAAAGCACCACTAACAGATCGCAGTGAGAAGCACTATGTGACCGTGAATGTTTCAAAACAAGCACTTAAAAAGCACTTATCTTTTTTAAAGTATTTTTTTTTATTGCAAGTCACTTAACATACACAGATCAGCATTGGGCCCCTATGCTCGTGGGCCACCGGGGCAAGTGTTTCGAAAAAAGCACTGAGAGTGTGTCTGGGGGAGAGAGAGAATGGGGGGGGGGGGTCTGAGAATGGGGGACTGGGGAGGGGGACAACAGGGGTCATTGCGGAGGGGGCTTGGTGGTGGGGGAAAGAGGGGTACTGGGAAAAGGGGAGGTCCCCACTTCCCCCCTCAACCCCTTCCTCCCCCCTCCTTCCCACCTCCATCCCCACTCCCTCCCCCCCTCCCTCCCCCTCAATCCCAACTCCTTCACCACTCAGCCCTAACTCCCCCCTCCCTCCTTCCCTCCATCCCACCCTCCCCCACTCCCTCCCCCTCCCTCCACCATTCCATCCCTCTCCCCCTCCCCCCTCCTTCCACCCTCCCTCCCCTCCTCCCGGTTACAATGGAAACCCTACGAGGACGGGCCCAATGGGGAAAGAGGGGTACTGGGAAAATGGGAGGTTCCCCTCCCTCCCCCCTCACTCCCCCCTCCCTCCCTTCTCCCTCCCCCCCTCCCTCCCCCTCCCCTTCCCCCCTCCCTCCCCTTCCCCCCTCCCCCCTCCCTCCCCCTCCCCCCTACCCCCTTCCTCCCCTCTCCCTCCCCCCCTTCCCCCTCCCCTCCCCCCTCCCTCCCCCTCCCCTCCCCCTCCACACCTCCCTACTCCCTCCCTCGAAAAGCAACTGACAGAAGCACTAAGTAGCCGCGAATGTTTCAAAACCAGCACTTAACCGCGAATGTTTTTTTAAAAAGCACTTAACCGCGAATGTTTCAAACAAGCAATTAAAAAGCACTTTTTTTTTTTAAAGTATTTTTTTTTATTCCAAGAGATGGGGGGGGTCTGAGAATGGGGACTGGGGAGGGGGACAACAGGGGTCGTTGCGGTGGGGGCTTGGTGGTGGGAGAAAGAGGGGTACTGGGAAAAGGGGAGGTCCCACTTCCCCCTCAACCTCTTCCTTCCCCTCCTTCCCACCTCCATCCCCACTCTCTCCCCCCTCAATCCCAACCTCCATCACCACTCAGCCCCTAACTCACCCCTCCCTCCTTCCCTCCATCCGACCCTCCCCCACTCCCTCCCCCCCTCCTCCACCCTTCCACCCCTCTCCCCCTCCTTCCACCCTCCCTCCCCCCCTCTCGGTTACAATGGAAACCCTACGGGGACGGGCCCAACGGGGAAAGAGGGGTACTGGGAAAAGGGAGTTTCCCCTCCCTCCCCTCCTCCCTCCCCTCCTCCCTCCCCTCCTCCCTCCCCTCCTCCCTCCCCTCCCCCCTACCCCTCTTCCCCCTCCCCCTCCCCTCCCCCCCTCCCTCCCCCTCCCCTCCTCCCTCCACACCTCCCTCCACACCTCCCTCCTCCCTCCCTCCCCCCTCCCGGTTACAATGGAAACCCTACGAGGACGGCCCAACGGGAAAGAGGAGTACTGGGGAAAAGGGGAGGTCCCCCTCCCTCCCCCCTTCCCCCTCCCCTCCCCCATCCCCTCTCCTCCCCCTCCCTCTCCCTCCCCCCTACCCCCTCCCCTCCCCTCCCCCTCCATCCCCTCCCCTCCTCCCTCCACACCTCCCTCCTCCCTCCCTCCCCCTTCCCGCCCTCCCCTCCTCCGGTTACAATGGAAACCCTACGAGGACGGGCCCAACGGGAAAGAGGGGTACTGGGAAAAGGGAGGTCCCCCTCCCTCCCTCCCCCCCTACCCACCTCCCTCCCCTCTCCCGCCCCCCCTTCCTCCTCCCTTCCCCCTCCCCTCCCCCCTCCCATCCCCCCCTCTCCCCCCTCCCTCCCCCCCTACCCCCCCCCTCCCCTCTCCCTCCCCCCCTCCCCTCCCCCCCTCCCTCCCTCCTCCCTCCCCCTTCCCTCCCCCAACCCTCCCCCTTTCCTCCCCTCCCGGTTACAATGGAAACCCTACGAGGACGGGCCCAACGGGCCCACTCGGTCTAGTCTATATACTACTAAAACTCTGCGGTCCAACATTCCGTGTGTATGTACGCAAACATTCCGTGTGTATGTACGGAAGATTCCGAAGTTTCTGTCCATAACTTACAAACCCTACTCCTCCCAGACGGTACACCAAAGCGCTACGATTTTTGTACCGCCATATTCACCATTAACATGGGCAACTATTGTAAGTACTTTCGTTCAAATTGAAGCTACCTTTTTAAAGCTAGAGAGATATTAAAGTTAAAATTTCTCATTTCTAACCCTTTTCTTGAAGGGGCTTCAGCGCGTGATGTCACAATGGCACCCGTGCACCAATGAGAGATCAGCTCGGTTTTAAATTTACATAATTTTTTTTCTGACCTTTTTTTTCAAGGTCTTCAGCTTGTGACGTCACAATGCTTGTGTGAGATGGTTTGCAACATTGTTGCGAAAAGCAACTGCCAGTTTTTTAAAGTTGTGCGAGTCACTTAACATACACAGATCAGCATGGGGCCCCTATTCCCTCCCTCCCCCTCCTCCCCTCAACCCCTTCCTCCCCACTCCTTCCCACCTCCATCCCCACTCCCTCCCCCCCTCCTCCCCACTCCCTCCCCACCTCCCTCACCCCTCCTCCCCTAACTCCCCCCCCTCCCTCCTTCCCTCCATCCCTCCCCCCCTCCCTCCACCCTTCCATCCCTCTCCCCCTCCCCCCTCCTTCCACCCTCCCTCCCCCCCTTCTGGTTACAAAGGAAACCCTACGGGGACGGGCCCAACGGGGAAAGAGGGGTACTGGGAAAAGGGGAGGTCCCCCTCCCTCCCCTTACCCCCTCCCCCATCCCGCTCCCCCCTAACCCTCTCCCTCCCCCTTCCCCCCTCCCCCCCCCCCTCCTCCCTCCACACCTCCCTCCTCCCTCCCTCCCCTCCTCCCGGTTACAATGGAAACCCTACGAGGACGGGCCCAACGGGGAAAGAGGGGTACTGGGAAAAGGGGAGGTCCCCCTCCCTCCCCCCTTCCCCCACCCCATCCCCCCTCCCTCCCCTCTCCCTCCCCCTTCCCCCCGTTCCCCCCTCCCCTTCCCCCTCCCTCCCCTCCTCCCTCCACACCTCTCTCCTCCCTCCTCCCCTTCCCTCCCTCCCATCCTCCCAATGCTTGTTTGAGATGGGTGCTACATTGTTCGAAAAGCACCACTAACAGATCGCAGTGAGAAGCACTAAATGACCGTGGTCGTGAGAAGCACTAAATGACCGCGAATGTAGCAAAAACAGCACTTTAAACCACTTTAAACCACTGTTTTCAAGTAGTCTTTTTTATTGCAAGTCACTTAACATACACAGATCAACATGGGGCCTCTATGCTCGTGGGCCACCGGGGCAAGTGTTGCGAAACAGCACTTGGAGTGTGTCTGGGGGAGAGAGAGAATGGGGGGGGGGGTCTGAGAATGGGGACTGGGGAGGGGGACAACAGGGGTCGTTGCGGAGGGGGCTTGGTGGTGGGGGAAAGAGGGGTACTGGGAAAATGGGAGGTCCCCCTTCACCCCTCAACCCCTTCCTTCCCACCTCCATCCCCACTCCCTCCCCCCCCTCCTCCCCCTCCCTCCCCAACTCCCTCCCCCTCCCCCCCACCTCCCTCAAACCTCCCCCCTAACTCCCCCCCTCCATCCCTCCCTCCCCCAATCCATCCACCCTTCCATCCCTCTCCCCCTCCCCCCTCCTTCCACCCTCCCTCCCCCCTCCCGGTTACAATAGAAACCCTACGGGGACGGGCCCAACGGGGAAAGAGGGGTACTGGGAAAAGGGGAGGTCCCCCTCCCTCCCCTACCCCCTCCCCCCTCCCTCCCCCTCCCCTCCTCCCTCCACACCTCCCTCCTCCCTCCCCCCCTCCCGGTTACAATGGAAACCCTATGAGGACGGGCCCAACGGGGAAAGAGGGGTACTGGGAAAAGGGGAGGTCCCCCTTCCCCCTCAACCCCTTCATCCCCCCTCCTTCCCACCTCCATCCCCACTCCCTCCCCCCCTCCTCCCCCTCCCTCCCCAACTTCCTCCCCCCTCCCCCCTAACTCCCCCCTCCCTCCATCCCTCCCTCCCCAATCCCTCCTTCCCTCCCTCCACCCTTCCATCCCTCTCCCCCCTCCTTCCACCCTCCCTCCCCCCCTCCCGGTTACAATTGAAACCCTACGAGGACGGGCCCAACGGGGAAAGAGGAGTACTGGGAAAAGGGGAGGTCCCCCTCCCTCCCCCCCCCTTCCCCCATCCCATCCCCCCTCCCTCCCCTCTCCCTCCCCTTCCCCCCTTCCCCCCTCCCCCCTCCCCCCTCCCTCCCCTCCCCTCCTCCCTCCACACCTCCCTCCTCCCTCCCTCCCCCTTCCCGCCCTCCCCTCCTCCCGGTTACAATGGAAACCCTACGAGGACGGGCCCAACGGGGAAAGAGGGGTACTGGGAAAAGGGGAGGTCCCCCTCCCTCCCTCCCCCCTACCCACCTCCCTCCCCTCTCCCTCCCCCCCTTCCCTCCTCCCTACCCCCCTCCCCTCCCCCCTCCCATCCCCCCTCTCCCCCCTCCCTCCCCCTAACCCCTCCCTCCCCTCTCCCTCCCCCTCCCCTCCCCTCCCCCCCTCCCTCCCCTCCTCCCTCCCCCTTCCCTCCCCCAACCCTCCCCCTTTCCTCCCCTCCCGGTTACAATGGAAACCCTACGAGGACGGGCCCAACGGGCCCACTCGGTCTAGTCTATCTATATACTACTAAAACTCTGCGGTCCAACATTCCGTGTGTATGTACGCAAACATTCCGTGTGTATGTACGGAAGATTCCGAAGATTTCTGTCCATAACTTACAAACCCTACTCCCTCCCAGACGGTACACCAAAGCGCTACGATTTTTGTACCGCCATATTCACCATTAACATGGGCAACTATTGTAAGTACTTTCGTTCAAATTGAAGCTACCTTTTTAAAGCTAGAGAGATATTAAAGTTAAAATTTCTAATTTCTAACCCTTTTCTTGAAGGGGCTCAGCGCGTGATGTCACAATGGCACCCGTGCACCAATGAGAGATCAGCTCGGTTTTAAATTTACATAATTTTTTTTCTGACCTTTTTTTTCAAGGTCTTCAGCTTGTGACGTCACAATGCTTGTGTGAGATGGTTTGCAACATTGTTGCGAAAAGCAACTGCCAGTTTTTTAAAGTTGTGCAAGTCACTTAACATACACAGATCAGCATGGGGCCCCAATTCCTCCTCCCCCCCTTCCCCCCTCAACCCCTTCCTCCCCACTCCTTCCCACCTCCATCCCCACTCCCTCCCCCCCTCCTCCCCAACTGCCTCCCCACCTCCCTCACCCCTCCTCCCCTAACTCCCCCCCTCCTCCTTCCCTCCATCCCTCCCCCCCTCCCTCCACCCTTCCATCCCTCTCCCCCTCCCCCTCCTTCCACCCTCCCTCCCCCCCTTCTGGTTACAAAGGAAACCCTACGGGGACGGGCCCAACGGGGAAAGAGGGGTACTGGGAAAAGGGGAGGTCCCCCTCCCTCCCCTTACCCCCTCCCCCATCCCCCTCCCCCCTAACCCTCTCCCTCCCCCTTCCCCCCTCCCCTCCCCCCCTCCCCTCCTCCCTCCACACCTCCCTCCTCCCTCCCTCCCCCTCCTCCGGTTACAATGGAAACCCTACGAGGACGGGCCCAACGGGGAAAGAGGGGTACTGGAAAAGGGGAGGTCCCCCTTCCCCCATCCCATCCCCCCTCCCTCCCCTCTCCCTCCCCCTTCCCCCCGTTCCCCCCTCCCCTTCCCCCTCCCTCCCCTCCTCCCTCCACACCTCTCTCCTCCCTCCCTCCCCTTCCGTCCCTCCCATCCTCCCAATGCTTGTTTGAGATGGGTGCTACATTGTTTCGAAAAGCACCACTAACAGATCGCAGTGAGAAGCACTAAATGACCGTGGTCGTGAGAAGCACTAAATGACCGCGAATGTAGCAAAAACAGCACTTTAAACCACTTTAAACCACTGTTTTCAAGTAGTCTTTTTTATTGCAAGTCACTTAACATACACAGATCAACATGGGGCCTCTATGCTCGTGGGCCACCGGGGCAAGTGTTGCGAAACAGCACTTGGAGTGTGTCTGGGGAGAGAGAGAATGGGGGGGGGGGTCTGAGAATGGGGACTGGGGAGGGGGACAACAGGGGTCGTTGCGGAGGGGGCTTGGTGGTGGGGGAAAGAGGGGTACTGGGAAAATGGGAGGTCCCCCTTCACCCCTCAACCCCTTCCTTCCCACCTCCATCCCCACTCCCTCCCCCCCTCCTCCCCCTCCCTCCCCAACTCCCTCCCCCTCCCTCCCACCTCCCTCAAACCTCCCCCTATCTCCCCCCCTCCCTCCTTCCCTCCATCCCTCCCTCCCCCAATCAATCCACCCTTCCATCCCTCTCCCCCTCCCCCCTCCTTCCATCCTCCCTCCCCCCTCCCGGTTACAATAGAAACCCTACGGGGACGGGCCCAACGGGGAAAGAGGGGTACTGGGAAAAGGGGAGGTCCCCCTCCCTCCCCTCCCCCCTACCCCCTCCCCCCTCCCCCCTTCCCCCTCCCCTTCCCCCCTCCCCTCCCCCCCTCCCCTTCTCCCACCACACCTCCCTCCACACCTCCCTCCCCCCCTCCCGGTTACAATGGAAACCCTATGAGGACGGGCCCAACGGGGAAAGAGGGGTACTGGGAAAAGGGGAGGTCCCCCTTCCCCCCTCAACCCCTTCATCCCCCCTCCTTCCCACCTCCATCCCCACTCCCTCCCCCCCTCCTCCCCCTCCCTCCCCAACTCCCTCCCCCCTCCCCCCTAACTCCCCCCTCCCTCCATCCCTCCCTCCCCAATCCCTCCCCCCCTCCCTCCACCCTTCCATCCCTCTCCACCCTCCCTCCCCCCCTCCCGGTTACAATTGAAACCCTACGAGGACGGGCCCAACGGGGAAAGAGGAGTACTGGGAAAAGGGGAGGTCCCCCTCCCTCCCCCCTTCCCCCATCCCATCCCCCCTCCCTCCCCTCTCCCTCTCCCTCCCCCTTCCCCCCTTCCCCCCTCCCCTTCCCCCCCTCCCCCCTTCCTCCCCTCCTCCCTCCACACCTCCCTCCTCCCTCCCTCCCCCTTCCCGCCCTCCCCTCCTCCCGGTTACAATGGAAACCCTACGAGGACGGGCCCAACGGGGAAAGAGGGGTACTGGGAAAAGGGGAGGTCCCCCTCCCTCCCTCCCCCCTACCCACCTCCCTCCCCTCTCCCTCCCCCCCTTTCCTCCTCCCTCCCCCCCTCCCCTCCCCCCTCCCATCCCCCCCTCTCCCTCCCCCCTACCCCCCTCCCTCCCCCCTCCCTCCCCCTCCCCTCCCCCCCTCCCTCCCCCTTCCCTCCCCCAACCCTCCCCCTTTCCTCCCCTCCCGGTTACAATGGAAACCCTACGAGGACGGGCCCAACGGGCCCACTTGGTCTAGTATACTACTAAAACTCTGCGGTCCAACATTCCGTATGTATGGATGTATATGTGTATGTACGCAAAGATTCCGAAGAGTTTCTGTCCATAACTTACAAACCCTACTCCTCCCTGACGGTACGCCAAAGCGCTACGATTTTTGGACCGCCATATTCACCATTAACATGGGCAACTATTGTAAGTACTTTCGTTCAAATTGAAGCTACCTTTTTAAAGCTAGAGAGATATTAAAGTTTAATTTTCATTTCTAACCTTTTTCTTGAAGGGGCTTCAGCGCGTGATGTCACAATGGCACCCGTGCACCAATGAGAGATCAGCTCGGTTTTAAATTTACATCTTCAGCTTGTGACGTCACAATGCTTGTGTGAGATTGTTGCAACATTGTTGCGAAAGGCAACTGCCAGTTTTTTAAAGTTGTGCAAGTCACTTAACATACACAGATCAGCATGGGGCCCCTATTCCCTCCCTCCCCCCCTTCCCCCCTCAACCCCTTCCTCCCCACTCCTTCCCACCTCCATCCCCACTCCCTCCCCCCCTCCTCCCCAACTCCCTCCCCACCTCCCTCACCCCTCCTCCCCTAACTCCCCACCCTCCCTCCTTCCCTCCATCCCTCCCTCCACCCTTCCATCCCTCTCCCCCTCCCCCCTCCTTCCACCCTCCCTCCCCCCTTCTGGTTACAAAGGAAACCCTACGGGGACGGGCCCAACGGGGAAAGAGGGGTACTGGGAAAAGGGGAGGTCCCCCTTCCCCCCTCAACCCCTTCATCCCCCCTCCTTCCCACCTACATCCCCACTCCCTCCCCCCCTCCTCCCCCTCCCTCCCCAACTCCCTCCCCCCTCCCCCCTAACTCCCCCCTCCCTCCATCCCTCCCTCCCCAATCCCTCCCCCCCTCCCTCCACCCTTCCATCCCTCTCCACCCTCCCTCCCCCCCTCCCGGTTACAATTGAAACCCTACGAGGACGGGCCCAACGGGGAAAGAGGAGTACTGGGAAAAGGGGAGGTCCCCCTCCCTCCCCCCTTCCCCCATCCCATCCCCCCTCCCTCCCCTCTCCCTCTCCCTCCCCCTTCCCCCCTTCCCCCCTCCCCTTCCCCCCCTCCCCCCTCCCTCCCCTCCCCTCCTCCCTCCACACCTCCCTCCTCCCTCCCTCCCCCTTCCCGCCCTCCCCTCCTCCCGGTTACAATGGAAACCCTACGAGGACGGGCCCAACGGGGAAAGAGGGGTACTGGGAAAAGGGGAGGTCCCCCTCCCTCCCTCCCCCCTACCCACCTCCCTCCCCTCTCCCTCCTCCCTCCCCCCCTCCCCTCCCCCCTCCCATCCCCCCCTCTCCCTCCCCCCTACCCCCCTCCCTCCCCTCTCCCTCCCCCTCCCCTCCCCCCCTCCCTCCCCTCCTCCCTCCCCCTTCCCTCCCCCAACCCTCCCCCTTTCCTCCCCTCCCGGTTACAATGGAAACCCTACGAGGACGGGCCCAACGGGCCCACTCGGTCTAGTATACTACTAAAACTCTGCGGTCCAACATTCCGTATGTATGGATGTATATGTGTATGTACGCAAATATTCCGAAGAGTTTCTGTCCATAACTTACAAACCCTACTCCTCCCTGACGGTACACCAAAGCGCTACGATTTTTGGACCGCCATATTCACCATTAACATGGGCAACTATTGTAAGTACTTTCGTTCAAATTGAAGCTACCTTTTTAAAGCTAGAGAGATATTAAAGTTTAATTTTCATTTCTAACCCTTTTCTTGAAGGGGCTTCAGCGCGTGATGTCACAATGGCACCCGTGCACCAATGAGAGATCAGCTCGGTTTTAATTTACATCTTCAGCTTGTGACGTCACAATGCTTGTGTGAGATTGTTGCAACATTGTTGCGAAAGGCAACTGCCAGTTTTTTAAAGTTGTGCAAGTCACTTAACATACACAGATCAGCATGGGGCCCCTATTCCCTCCCTCCCCCCCTTCCCCCCTCAACCCCTTCCTCCCCACTCCTTCCCACCTCCATCCCCACTCCCTCCCCCCCTCCTCCCCAACTCCCTCCCCACCTCCCTCACCCCTCCTCCCCTAACTCCCCCCCCTCCCTCCTTCCCTCCATCCCTCCCCCCTCCCTCCACCCTTCCATCCCTCTCCCCTCCCCCCTCCTTCCACCCTCCCTCCCCCCTTCTGGTTACAAAGGAAACCCTACGGGGACGGGCCCAACGGGGAAAGAGGGGTACTGGGAAAAGGGGAGGTCCCCCTCCCTCCCCCTTACACGCTCCCTCCCTCCCCCTCCCCCTCTCCCTCCCCCCTCCCCTCCCCCCTCCTCCCCCCTCCCCTCCTCCCTCCACACCTCCCTCCTCCCTCCCCCCTACCCCCTCCCTCCCCTCTCCCTCCTCCCCCTTCCCCTCCCTCCCCCTCCCCTCCTCCCTCCCCCTCCCCTCCTCCCTCCACACCTCCCTCCTCCCTCCCTCCCCCTTCCCTACCTCCCCTCCTCCCGGTTACAATGGAAACCCTACGACGACGGGCCCAACGGGAAAGAGGGGTACTGGGAAAACGGGTGGTCCCCCTCCCTCCCCCCTTCCCCCCTCCCTACCCCCTCCCTCCCCTCTCCCTCCCCCTTGCCCCTTCCCCCCCTCCCCCTCCCCTCCCCCCTCCACACCTCCCTCCTCCCTTCCCTCCCCCCACTCCCCTCCCGGTTACAATGGAAACCTTACGAGGACGGGCACAACGGGGAAAGAGGGGTACTGGAAAAGGGGAGGTCCCCCTCCCTCCCCCTTCCACCCTCACCCCTTCCCCCCACCCCTCCCCCTCTCCCTCCCCCCTCCCTCCACCTCCCCCCTTCCCCCCTCCCCCCTCCCCCCCTCCCCCTCCCCTCCTCCCTCCACACCTCCCTCTTCCCTCCCTCCCCCCTCCCTCCCTGCCTCACGGTTACAATGGAAACCCTACGAGGACGGCCCAACGGGGAAAGGGGTGTGCTGGGGAAAGGGGGGGGGGAGAGTAAGAGTGTATCTGGGGGAGAGAGAATGGGGGGGTCTGAGAATGGGGACTGGGGAGGGGGACAACAGGGGGCTTGGTGGTTTGGGAAAGAAGAGTACTGGGAAAAGGGGAGGTACCCCTCCCTCCCCACTCTCCTCCCTCCTCATCCCTCCCTCCCTCCCGTCCCAGCAGCGCTGACCGCCGGGAGGTGTAGTCGCCGTCGCCTCTCCCGCTGTTTGATTTCATTTATAACAAAGACATTTATTTAAAATGAGGAATGTGATTTTCATTAAGTTTGATTTTATTTATTTTAAAAAAGCTGATGCTCTATAGATAAGTTTATTTCCTTTTCAACAAAGAACGCTGTTTATTTTAAAGTAAAATAGACCCTCCCCCCACCCCCCTCCCTCCCCTCTCCCTCCCCATCCCCCTCCCCTCCTTCCCCCTCCCCTCCCCCTCCACTCCCCCCTCCCCTCCCCCCCTCCCTCCCACTTCCCTCCCTCCCATCCTCCCGGTTACAATGGAAACCCTACGAGGACGGGCCCAACGGGCCCACTCGGTCTAGTCTATCTATCTATATACTACTAAAACTCTGCGGTCCAACATTCCGTATGTATATGTGTATGTACGCAAAGATTCCGAAGAGTTTCTGTCCATAACTTACAAACCCTACTCCCTCCCTGACGGTACACCAAAGCGCTACGATTTTTGTACCGCCATATTCACCATTAACATGGGCAACTATTGTAAGTACTTTCGTTCAAATTGAAGCTGCCTTTTTAAAGCTAGAGAGATATTAAAGTTTAATTTTCATTTCTAACCCTTTTCTTGAAGGGGCTTCAGCGCGTGATGTCACAATGGCACCCGTGCACCAATGAGAGATCAGCTCGGTTTTAAATTTACATCTTCAGCTTGTGACGTCACAATGCTTGTGTGAGATTGTTGCAACATTGTTGCGAAAGGCAACTGCCAGTTTTTTAAAGTTGTGCAAGTCACTTAACATACACAGATCAGCATGGGGCCCCTATTCCCTCCCTCCCCCCCCTTCCCCCCTCAACCCCTTCCTCCCCACTCCTTCCCACCTCCATCCCCACTCCCTCCACCCCCTCCTCCCCCAACTCCCTCCCCACCTCCCTCACCCCTCCTCCCCTAACTCCCCCCCCTCCCTCCTTCCCTCCATCCCTCCCCCCCTCCCTCCACCCTTCCATCCCTCTCCCCTCCCCCCTCCTTCCCACCCTCCCTCCCCCCTTCTGGTTACAAAGGAAACCCTACGGGGACGGGCCCAACGGGGAAAGAGGGGTACTGGGAAAAGGGGAGGTCCCCCTCCCTCCCCTCCCCTCCCCCTCCCCCCTAACCCTCTCCCTCCCCCTTCCCCCTCCCCTCCTCCCTCCACACCTCCCTCCTCCCTCCCTCCCCTCCTCCCGGTTACAATGGAAACCCTACGAGGACGGGCCCAACGGGGAAAGAGGGGTACTGGGAAAAGGGGAGGTCCCCCTCCCTCCCCCCTTCCCCCATCCCATCCCCCCTCCCTCTCCTCTCCCTCCCCCTTCCCCCCGTTCCCCCCTCCCCTTCCCCCATCCCTCCACACCTCTCTCCTCCCTCCCTCCCCTTCCCTCCCTCCCATCCTCCAATGCTTGTTTGAGATGGGTGCTACATTGTTTCGAAAAGCACCACTAACAGATCGCAGTGAGAAGCACTATGTGACCGCGAATGTTTCAAAACAAGCACTTAAAAAGCACTTATCTTTTTTAAAGTATTTTTTTAATTGCAAGTCACTTAACATACACAGATCAGCATTGGGCCCCTATGCTCGTGGGCCACCGGGGCAAGTGTTTCCCGGTTACAATGGAAACCCTACGGGACGGGCCCAACGGGGAAAGAGGGGTACTGGGAAAAGGGGAGATCCCCCTCCCTCCCCTCCCCCCTACTCCCTCCCCCCTTCCCCCCTCCCCTTCCCCCCTCCCCTCCCCCCTCCCTCCCCCTCCCCTCCTCCCTCCACACCTCCCTCCCTCCCCCCTCCCGGTTACAATGGAAACCCTATGAGGACGGGCCCAACGGGGAAAGAGGGGTACTGGGAAAAGGGGAGGTCCCCCTTCCCCCCGTCAACCCCTTCATCCCCCCTCCTTCCCACCTCCATCCCCACTCCCTCCCCCCCTCCTCCCCCTCCCTCCCCAACTCCCTCCCCCCTCCCCCCTAACTCCCCCCTCCCTCCTTCCCTCCCTCCCCAATCCCTCCCCCCCTCCCTCCACCCTTCCATCCCTCTCCCCCCTCCTTCCACCCTCCCTCCCCCCCTCCCGGTTACAATTGAAACCCTACGAGGACCGGCCCAACGGGGAAAGAGGAGTACTGGAAAAGGGGAGGTCCCCCTCCCTCCCCCCTTCCCCTCCCCCCTACCCCCCTCCCTCCCCTCCCCCCTCCCTCCCCTCCCCTCCTCCCTCCACACCTCCCTCCTCCCTCCCTCCCCCTTCCCGCCCTCCCCTCCTCCCGGTTACAATGGAAACCCTACGAGGACGGGCCCAACGGGGAAAGAGGGGGTACTGGGAAAAGGGGAGGTCCCCCTCCCTCCCCCCTACCCACTTCCCTCCCCTCTCCCTCCCCCCTTTCCCTCCTCCCTTCCCCCCTCCCCCTCCCCCTCCCATTCCCCCTCTCCCCCTCCCTCCCCCCTACCCCCTCCCTCCCCTCTCACTCCCCCCTCCCCTCCCCCCCCTCCCCTCCCCTCCTCCCTCCCCCTTCCCTCCCCCAACCCTCCCCCTTTCCTCCCCTCCCGGTTACAATGGAAACCCTACGAGGACGGCCCAACGGGCCCACTCGGTCTAGTCTATATAATACTAAAACTCTGCGGTCCAACATTCCGTATGTATATACGGAAGATTCCGTATGTATATACGGAAGATTCCGAAGATTTCTGTCCATAACTTACAAACCCTACTCCTCCCTGAAGTTACACCAAAGCGCTACGATTTTTGTACCGCCATATTCACCATTAACATGGGCAACTATTGTAAGTACTTTCGTTCAAATTGAAGCTACCTTTTTAAAGCTAGAGAGATATTAAAGTTAAAATCTCTCATTTCTAACCCTTTTCTTGAAAGGGCTTCAGCGCGTGATGTCACAATGGCACCCGTGCACCAATGAGAGATCAGCTCGCGATGGACAAGCAGCTGCTATTGGGTGTTTACTACTTTAAATTTACATGATTTTTTTTCTGACCTTTTTTTTCAAGGTCTTCAGCTTGTGACGTCACAATGCTTGTGTGAGATGTTGCAACATTGTTGCGAAAAGCAACTGCCAGTTTTTTAAAGTTGTGCGAGTCACTTAACATACACAGATCAGCATGGGGCCCCCTATTCCCTCCCTCCCCCCCCCTTCCCCCCTCAACCCCTTCCTCCCCACTCCTTCCCACCTCCAACCCCCCTCCCTCCCCCCCTTCCCCCCTCCCTCCCCCCTCCCTCCCCCTCCCCCTCCACCCTCCACACCTCCCTCCCTCCCCCTTCCCTCCCTCCCCTCCTCCCGGTTACAATGGAAACCCTACGAGGATGGGCCCAACGGAGAAAGAGGGGTACTGGGAAAAGGGGAGGTCCCCCTCCCTCCCCTTCCCCTCCCCTCCCCCCTACCCCTCTCCCTCCCCCCTCACCCCCCTTCCCCCCTCCCCCCTCCCTCCCCCTCTCCCTCCCCCTCCCCCCCCTTCCCCTCCCTCCACACCTCCCTCCTCCCTCCCCCTTCCCTCCCTCCCCTCCTCCCGGTTACAATGGAAACCCCTACGAGGACGGGCCCAACGGGGAAAGAGGGGTACTGGGAAAAGGGGAGGTCCCCCTCCCTCCCCCCTTCCCCATCCCATCCCCCCTCCGTCCCCTCTCCCGCCCCCTTCCCCCCCTCCCCTTCCCCCCCTCCCTCCCCTCCTCCCTCCACACCTCCCTCCTCCCTCCCTCCCCTTCCCTCCCTCCCTCCCCTTCCCTCCCTCCCATCCTCCCAATGCTTGTGTGAGATGGTTTGCAACATTGTTTCGAAAAGCAACTGACAGAAGCACTAAGTAGCCGCGAATGTTTCAAAACCAGCACTTAACCGCGAATGTTTTTTTAAAGAGCACTTAACCGCGAATGTTTCAAAACAAGCAATTAAAAAGCACTTATTTTTTTTAAAGTATTTTTTTTTATTCCAAGAGAATGGGGGGGGGTCTGAGAATGGGGACTGGGGAGGGGGACAACAGGGGTCGTTGCGGTGGGGGCTTGGTGGTGGGGAAAGAGGGGTACTGGGAAAAGGGGAGGTCCCACTTCCCCCTCAACCTCTTCCTCCCCCCTCCTTCCCACCTCCATCCCCACTCTCTCCCCCCTCAATCCCAACCTCCATCACCACTCAGCCCCTAACTCCCCCCTCCCTCCTTCCCTCCATCCCACCCTCCCCCAATCCCTCCCTCCACCCTTCCATCCCTCTCCCCCTCCCCCCTCCTTCCACCCTCCCTCCCCCCCTCCCGGTTACAATGGAAACCCTACGGGGACGGGCCCAACGGGGAAAGAGGGGTACTGGGAAAAGAGGAGATCCCCCTCCCTCCCCTCCCCCCTACCCCCTTCCCCCTCCCCCTCCCCCCCTCCCTCCCCCTCCCCTCCTCCCTCCACACCTCCCTCCTCCCTCCTCCCCCCCTCCCGGTTACAATGGAAACCCTATGAGGACGGGCCCAACGGGGAAAGAGGGGTACTGGGAAAAGGGGAGATCCCCCTCCCTCCCCTCCCCCCCTTCCCCCCTCCCCTTCCCCCTCCCCTCCCCCCCCTCCCTCCCCCTCCCCTCCTCCCTCCACACCTCCCTCCTCCCTCCCTCCCCCCCCTCCCGGTTACAATGGAAACCCTATGAGGACGGGCCCAACGGGGAAAGAGGGGTACTGGGAAAAGGGGAGGTCCCCCTTCCCCCTCAACCCCTTCATCCCCCCTCCTTCCCACCTCCATCCCCACTCCCTCCCCCCCTCCTCCCCCTCCCTCCCCAACTCCCTCCCCCCTCCCCCCTAACTCCCCCCTCCTCCTTCCCTCCATTCCTTCCCTCCATCCCTCCCTCCCCAATCCCCCCCCCCCCTCCCTCCACCCTTCCATCCCTCTCCCCCCTCCTTGAAACCCTACGAGGACGGGCCCAACGGGGAAAGAGGAGTACTGGGAAAAGGGGAGGTCCCCCTCCCTCCCCCCTTCCCCTCCCCCCTCTCCCTCCCCCCTACCCCCCTCCCTACCCTCCCCCCTCCCCTCCCCTCCTCCTTCCACACCTCCCTCCTCCCTCCCTCCCCCTTCCCGCCCTCCCCTCCTCCCGGTTACAATGGAAACCCTACGAGGACGGGCCCAACGGGGAAAGAGGGGTACTGGGAAAAGGGGAGGTCCCCCTCCCTCCCTCCCCCCTACCCACCTCCCTCCCCTCTCCCTCCCCCCTTCCCTCCTCCCTTCCCTCCCCTCCCCCCTCCCATCCCCCCCCTCTCCCCCCTCCCTCCCCCTAACCCCCTCCCTCCCCCTCTCCCTCCCCCCTCCCCTCCCCCCTCCCTCCCCTCCTCCCTCCCCCTTCCCTCCCCCAACCCTCCCCCTTTCCTCCCCTCCCGGTTACAATGGAAACCCTACGAGGACGGGCCCAACGGGCCCACTCGGTCTAGTATACTACTAAAACTCTGCGGTCCAACATTCCGTGTGTATGTACGCAAACATTCCGTGTGTATGTACGGAAGATTCCGAAGATTTCTGTCCATAACTTACAAACCCTACTCCTCCTAGACGGTACGCCAAAGCGCTACGATTTTTGTACCGCCATATTCACCATTAACATGGGCAACTATTGTAAGTACTTTCGTTCAAATTGAAGCTACCTTTTTAAAGCTAGAGAGATATTAAAGTTTAAATTTTCATTTCTAACCCTTTTCTTGAAGGGGCTTCAGCGCGTGATGTCACAATGGCACCCGTGCACCAATGAGAGATCAGCTCGGTTTTAAATTTACATGATTTTTTTTCTGACCTTTTTTTTCAAGGTCTTCAGCTTGTGACGTCACAATGCTTGTGTGAGGATAGTTGCAACATTGTTGCGAAAAGCAACTGCCAGTTTTTTTAACTTGTGCAAGTCACTTAACATAAACAGATCAGCATGGGGCCCCTATTCCCTCCCTCCCCCCCTTCCCCCCTCAACCCCCTTCCTCCCCACTCCTTCCACCTCCATCCCCACTCCCTCCCCCCCTCCTCCCCAACTCCCTCCCCACCTCCCTCACCCCTCCTCCCCGAACTCCCCCCCCTCCTCCTTCCCTCCATCCCTCCCCCCCGCCCTCCACCCTTCCATCCCTCTCCCCCTCCCCCCTCCTTCCACCCTCCCTCCCCCCCCTTCTGGTTACAAAGGAAACCCTACGGGGACGGGCCCAACGGGGAAAGAGGGGTACTGGGAAAAGGGGAGGTCCCCCTCCCTCCCCTTCCCCCCTCCCCCTCCCCCCTAACCCTCTCCCTCCCCCTCCTCCCCTCCCCCCCTCCCCTCCTCCCTCCACACCTCCCTCCTCCCTCCCTCCCCTCCTCCCGGTTACAATGGAAACCCTACGAGGACGGGCCCAACGGGGAAAGAGGGGTACTGGGAAAAGGGGAGGTCCCCCTCCCTCCCCCCTTCCCCCATCCCATCCCCCCTCCCTCCCCTCTCCCTCCCCCTTCCCCCGTTCCCCCCTACCCTTCCCCCCTCCCTCCCCTCCTCCTTCCACACCTCTCTCCTCCTCCCTCCCTCCCCTTCCTCCCTCCCATCCTCCCAATGCTTGTTTGAGATGGGTGCTACATTGTTTCGAAAAGCACCACTAACAGATCGCAGTGAGAAGCACTATGCGACCGCGAATGTTTCAAAACAAGCACTTAAAAAGCACTTATCTTTTTTTAAAGTATTTTTTTTTATTGCAAGTCACTTAACATACACAGATCAACATTGGGCCCCTATGCTCGTGGGCCACCGGGGCAAGTGTTTCGAAAAAAGCACTGAGAGTGTGTCTGGGGGAGAGAGAGAATGGGGGGGGGGTCTGAGAATGGGGACTGGGGAGGGGGACAACAGGGGTCGTTGCGGAGGGGGCTTGGTGGTGGGGGAAAGAGGGGTACTGGGAAAAGGGGAGGTTCCACTTCCCCCCTCAACCCCTTCCTCCCCCCTCCTTCCCACCTCCATCCCCACTCGCTCCCCCCCTCCCTCCCCCCTCAATCCCAACCTCCATCACCACTCAGCCCCTAACTCCCCCCCCTCCCTCCTTCCCTCCATCCCACCCTCCCGCACTCCCTCCCCCCTCCCTCCACCCTTCCATCCCTCTCCCCCTCCCCCTCCTTCCACCCTCCCTCCCCCCTCCCTGTTACAATGGAAACCCTACGGGGACGGGCCCAACGGGGAAAGAGGGGTACTGGGAAAAGGGGAGATCCCCCTCCCTCCCCTCCCTCCTCCCCCCTTCCCCCTCCCCTTCCCCCCTCCCCTCCCCCCCTCCCTCCCCCTCCCTTCCTCCCTCCACACCTCCCTCCTCCCTCCCTCCCCCCCTCCCGGTTACAATGGAAACCCTATGAGGACGGGCTCAACGGGGAAAGAGGGGTACTGGGAAAAGGGGAGGTCCTCCTTCCCCCCTCAACCCCTTCATCACCCTTCCTTCCCACCTCCATCCCCACTCCCTCCCCCCCTCCTCCCCTCCCCAACTCCCTCCCCGTCCTCCCCCCCTCCCCCCTAACTCCCCCCTCCCTCCTTCCCTCCATCCCTCCCTCCCCAATCCCTCCCCCCCTCCCTCCACCCTTCCATCCCTCTCCCCCCTCCTTCCACCCTCCCTCCCCCCCTCCCGGTTACAATTGAAACCCTACGAGGAGGGCCCAACGGGGAAAGAGGAGTACTGGGAAAAGGGGAGGTCCCCCTCAATCCCCTCCTCCCTCCCCTCTCCCTCCCCCTCCCTCCCCCTCCCCCCTCCCTCCCCTCCCCTCCTCCCTCCACACCTCCCTCCTCCCTCCCTCCCCCTTCCCGCCCTCCCCTCCTCCCGGTTACAATGGAAACCCTACGAGGACGGGCCCAACGGGGAAAGAGGGGTACTGGGAAAAGGGGAGGTCCCCCTCCCTCCCTCCCCCCTACCCACCTCCCTCCCCTCTCCCTCCCCCCTTCCCTCCTCCCTTCACCCCTCCCCCCTCCCATCCCCCCCTCTCCCCCCTCCCTCCCCCCTACCCCCCTCCCTCCCTTCTCCCTCCCCC
>NW_027602198.1:0-45404 GCF_053455715.1 Rhinoraja longicauda | reverse complement strand
TAGAGGGAGAGAGAGAGCGGGGTAGAGAGCGAGAGAGGGGGAGAGGGAAAGGGAGGGGGAGAGGGGGAAGGGAGAGAGAGAGAGAGAGAGAGAGAGAGAGAGAGAGAGAGAGAGAGAGAGAGAGAGAGAGAGAGAGGGGGGGGGAGAGGGAGAGAGAGAGAGACGGAAGAGAGAGGGAGAGGGGGAGAGAGGGGGGCGGAGGCCCACCCACCCTACCCCTGACCGGTCCCCAGTGCGGAGGGGGGGAGGGTGAGAATGAGGAGGTAGAAACTGAAATAAACACTTCAATGATCAGGGACTGTCATTTAAATTGATCAATATATATGACAGGCAATGGTGTTATTTTTTCTGCTTAATCTGCGTCTTTGATTGGGTGAATGTGAGGGGCTGGGGGTCCCGGAGCGGGGCCGGCGATGGGATCATCCGCCCGGGACTGACAGCTGGAAGATGCGGCGGTGAATGTGAGGAGCCGGTGCCCGGAGCGGAGAGACTGCGGCCGCCCTCTGGGATGCGCTCAGGGCGCGGGTTTATTAATGAGCCGCAGCGCTGAGGTGAGCGGATATTTCACCGCGCTCTTCACCTGCTCCCTGAACTTGGACTGGGTCGCCGCGTAAATAAATGTGTTGGTGCAGCAGCTGAGATTCCTCAGCACAAACCCGACGTACTGAAAGATCAATTGAGAATCATTCAGATCATTCCCATTCCCTGTGATCTGATAATAGACGAAGTTTACAACCAGCGTCAGCCACAGGAGGATGAAGCTGCCGGAGATGGTGAAGAGTAAAACCACAGACCTCCTCCTGCTCTCCATCTCCGGGTCACTGCGCTTCTCCCCCTTGCTCTCACCCCTCAGCCCCTGACGGACCCGACTGGCCACTAAAATGTGCCGGACTGTCAGAGCGTTGAGCAGCAGGATCACAGCGAAAGGGAGGAGCGGAGTTAAAACCGTGTCGATCCAGTCAAATGCCACCCACCCGGGGTCAGTGTAATAACTGTCCACCGTGACACAGCCCCACGGGACATTGTCGATGATCATCCAGGGTTCCAGTGTGAAGTAGCCGGGAACGTTTTTCAGACACAGCAGAACGCCGGCTGTTGCGAGAACCGCAGCCGCAGTTTTCCCGGTGCAATATTTAGTTTTCAGCTTCTGGCAACAAATGGCGACAAAGCGATCAAAGGTGAAAGTGACGGTGAACCAGACAGAACAGTCTGAAGCTGAATACCTCAGTACAAGGTTAACACTGCACACAGGGGTGATGGACAGGAAACTCCAATAAAAGTAATGGTATCGGATCCAAAACAAAATGACCTCGGTGATCAGGGTGAGTAGATCGGCCGCTGCCATGGCCACCAGGTAGCGAGTGGTGCAGGTGGAGAGGCCGCACTTTCCCCGGGACAGGATCACAATCGCCACTAAATTCACTGCAGAAAGAGAAGGGGACGGACACTGGGCATTACTGAACACGGTCTCCGGGGCTGAACACCGGCTCCACTTTCAGCTGGAGATCAGGAGTGTTGGAGTCGGTGCGCGGCTGCAGGTTTAACAATGTCAGACCCGGCTCCGACTGTGCCCGACCTGCCTGCTTCAGGGGAGAGGAGATAAGGCGACGGGCGGGGTAAAGGGCGGGGATGGAACGAGCAGCCGCCCGCCACAATAGGCGGAATGGTCCTGTCTACAGTTAACCCCGCTCACAGTCTCTGATGGGGCCGGTTTCACAGACTTAACCGTGACCGGCCGCGTTTAACCAGGGCTCTGGAAACTCGGCATCTGATGGGGACGAGGAGGGTTCCAGAGGGAAGGCAGGGACAACTTAGGATCCGGCAGCAGAGTGGCTCCGTTAATGGATTCATTCCTCAGTTCGGTAACAACACACGCCGGTAGATCCGCGGCCACTGGTTCAGGAGATCGATCCAATTATTGACCAATAGGTGGAGGAATCCGACTGTGACAGACTCCACAGCGAGACGTGTCCACAGGAGCGGGTGTTCACTCTGATCAATAACTCAGACACAGTGAACTTCACAATGTAAACCCCTTCCCAGTCACACCGTCCCGGAGAGCTGCCTGTCCCGAGCACTGGGACAACTCTGGGCAAGGTCGCACTGAAGGCAAGAACAACATTCTAGTGGGTCCCGGCAGTGGGAGAAAGAGAGGGTTAGTTTCGGCTGTCTGAAAATGAGAAAAATCACAGCGTTAATTCAAAGATATTTCATTTAGAGGATTGATGTGCTTCACATATTCTTGTACAACAATCATCAGTTAGGAATATTGTAACACGATCAGAATCAGGTCAACACCGGTTAACGGACGGAGTTATAAATCTTGAATCGTTCTGCTCACTTACCAGGGACTCCAACGGCAGCAATGATCACGTACAAGATTTTCTCCACGGCGAAATATTCGTACAGCTTTTCCCACATGTTCTCTGCCCAGCGACGTGTCCCCGTGAACTGCCGGTAATCTCTCGGAATGAAATGCCGGGGCAGAACATTCCCGGAGATTTTATACCATTTTCCGTCTCCACCGGGACAGTGAAGTTTCAACAGAATTAAAAATAGAGCTTTTGAAATGATTCGCAAACAGATGACATCAGCCAAGTGAAATCCCTGCTGAGACAGGTCGTGATTTATTCAGGGAATTGATTGAGAAATTGCAAAGAGTGGGAATTGTGGCGATACTGAGGGATGGAAATAGTAAGCGGCATTGTTCCAGCAAAGGGAATATTGTTCCAAACTCCATCGGATCCATCTCTCCACCACATGTTGGTTATCTGATTTTCTTCACTCAGCAAGGCAATTCCAAATTCAAGGGACCGTCTCAATGCTTCTGGTGCCCAGTTTAAAGGTGGACTGGACAGCCTTTGTCCACAGCGTGATGAATTAGTTCAACAGATCACATCAGACTAAAATGGCCCCTCCACTCTGTTTTAACACTCAATGTGATCGCGGCTGAACTGATTGTAACCTCAACCCCACACTCCCGGCGACCCCTAGTAAGCATTTAGTCCTTGCTTGCCTCGAATGGATCTGGCTTTGCCTTGGGACAACAACAGTCTCTACCTTCATCACCTCTGAGAAGGAACGACCCAAAGACTCACGACACTCAGTGAACAGAACCATTGCCGCCTCAGAATTATCTTAAAAGTAGAACAAACTGCGAATGATGCATCATCTCTCCCTCCTCTCTATCTCTCCCTCCATCTTTACTGCTGTTCTCTCTCTGAACTGTTACTCTTTCCCCTACACTCTCTATTCTCCCTCTCTGTGCCGACCGCTCTCTGCCAACCTCTCTCCCCTCCCCTCCCACTCTTACTGCATCCCCCTCCTTCTCCCTGTATCCCTCTAATGCTTCCCTCTCCCCTTTTGCCAACCCACTCGCTCTGAACTCCCATCTCCTCATTTTTCCCACTCTCCCTTTGATCGTTCACTCTCCCTCCACTTCTTCTTTCGTCTTCTCCCCTATCTCTCCCTTTTATCTTTGTACGACCTATTTCTCTATCCATTTCCCCACCTCTCCATCACTTACCATCACTTCTCTTTCCAAAGCCTTTCTTGGCAAGTGCAGTTAAAACGGTTAGCCACCATGGGATGTAACAGCTGTCCCTAAACCCCCTCCCTCACGCTCGAGAAGCCCTTCCAGGTGAGACAGATGTTCACCTGCACCACCTCTAATCTCATCTACTGCATGTGGTGTTCCAGGTATGGCCTCCTTTACATCGGCGTGGTGAAATGGAGACTCGGCGACCGTTTTTTGTCGAACACTCACCCTCGTTCTGCTAAGGCTTGCCGTATCTACCCGTTGCAAGCCATTGTAACTCCCCCTCGCACACTGACCTTTCTGTCCTGGGCCTCCACCAGCGCCAGAGAGGTTACATTAAAACAGAAAGAACGCCACTTCATAGTCCACTTGGGAACCTTGCAACCTAATGGTATGAACATTAGCAAATGCCAGGTAACTAACGTGCAACTTCACCCTTTTCCCTCGCTCTATCTCTTCCTTCACGCGGACTCGCACTTGTTAATCCCCTCCACCTCCACCTTCAACCGATATTCCCTCATCTCTCTTTATATTTGCAATCTGCTCAATCCTTATCTCGCAACTTTTATCTTTTAACCTCTGGTCTCAACCACCTAACTATTAAAACGGTATTGACCCACTCATCGTTCAACTCGCTTTGTCCTGCTGTTCCAGCCTTCTCCAGCTTCACACCACAATCAGTCTGAAGAAGGGTCTCGAACCGAACTTCACCCATCCATGTCCTTGGCAGGCTTAGCCAGTTCAGCGTGCCCTCTACAACTCTCACCAACTTCGACAGATGAACCATAGAAAGTATTTTATCAAGATGCATCACAGCTTGGTTTGGGAACAGCTCCATACAAGAACGCAAGAAATTGATGCGAATTGTCCAGACCATCGCACAAAGCAACCTCCCATATATTGACTCAATTTATAAACCACGCTTCCTCGGCAAGGCCAGCAGCATAATCAAGGACGAGTCGCACCATTGCCAATCCTGCTTCTCCTCTGTCCCATCAGGTAAAATGCACAGAAGTGTGAAAATGCACACCTCCAGTTTCAGGGACAGCGTCTTCCCAGCTGTTATCAGGCAACGGAATCATCCCACCACAACCAGAAAGCAGTGCTGAACTACTATCTACCTCTGTTGATCCTCGGACTATCCTCGATCGGATTTTGCAGGCTTTACCTCGCACTGGACGTTATCCCCTTATCGTGTATCTATACTCTGTAAATGGCTCGACTGTAATGAAGTATTTTGTTTCCACTGACTGGGCAGCACGCAACAGTCTTTTCACGGTACCTCGGTACACGTGACAATAAACTGCACTGAACTGACATACTCAACTAGATTTCTCCAGAGGTGTAGCCTGACTCGCATTGGATATTGATTGTGTGTGACAGTGTGAGTGTGCGAGTCCGTGCAAGAGTGTGCTAGCACGTGTATGCGAGTGTGAATGTGTGAGATTGTGCACATGAGTCGGTGTGTGTGTGTATGCGTTAGTGTATGCGGCTGCAGGAATTTCAATGATTCAGTGATACCTTATTATCACGTACCCAGGTAGAGTGAAATGCTTAGTTTTGCAGACAACCCGGTAACATCATGTAGAAGACCTCACCGAGGCGGTACACAAGTGTCGCCACATTCTGACGCCGACAAAGTTACAAACGTTGGCCAGATAGTTCTCTCTCCTGCCTGCCGCCGCACCGCGGGTCGCCCCTTCGTTCTCGGCGGCGCTCCTCGCTCTCCGACGGTCCACCTCGCACTCTGCGGTTCCTCGCGGCTCCCACCTCGCTCCCGAGGCGCGGTTCTCATCGCCATCCGCGGTGGGCGAGCCGGGCCGACACGGGCCGACTGAAGGGCTTGGCCCCGCTCACCGGGAACACTCCCGGCCACACTGCGCTGCGCTGCTCGACGCGAACATCCAAGGATACACTCAATCCCAAAATGTGCACGTGTGCATGCGGGTCTGCGTGTGAGAGAGCGGTAGAGCATGTAAGAGTGCCTATATTTGTGTGTGTGTGTGTCTGTCTGTGCGAGTGCGTGAGTGTGCGTGTGAGTGTGTGAGCATTAGTAAGTGTGGATGCATGTGCGATTGAATGTATCTGTGTCTCTGAGTGGGAGAGTGCATGTGGGTTTGTGAAGGGCAGTGTTTGCGTCTGTGCGTGTGTGTGGCTGTTTGTGAGAATGTGAGAGAATATGTGGGATGTGAGTTTGTCAGTGTTTGAGTATGTAATTCTTTGATGGTGTGTGTGTGTGCGTGTGTGCGTGTGTGGGAGAGTATATGATGGTGTTGGCAGAGAATGTGTTCGTGTGTAAGTGTGTGATAAGTGCGTGTCTCTTCGTGCTAGTGCGTGTGAATATCTGTTAGTGTGAGTGCATGTGTACGTGTGATTGTATGTGAGAATGTGTGAGAGTATATTTGATTGTTTGTGATTGCATTTGAGAGATTGTGTGTGTCTTCGTGCGCGTGTATGTGTGTGTGCGTGTTTGACTGTGTTTCAGGGTGTGAACATGTGTGTTTGTAATGATGTAATGGCATACTGTGGGTTTTAGTGACGACGTGACACGCTGTGGGGCATTACTGATGGAGTGACACACTGTGCAGTGGAACTGATGGAGTGACATAATGTATGGTAGTAATGGTGGATTAACACACTGGGTTGGTACAGATGGAGTGACACACTTTGGAGTTGTATTGATGAACTGACACACTGCGCAGTAGTACTGATGGAGTGACACACTGTGCAGTGCACTGATGGAGTGATACACTGTGGGGGTAGTACTGATGTAGTGACACAATGTGGGGGTAGTACTGATGGAGTGATACACTGTGGGGGTAGTACTGATGTAGTGACACAATGTGGGGGTAGTACTGGTGGAGTGACACACTGCGCAGTGCACTGATGGAGTGACACAATGTGGGGGTAGTACTGGTGGAGTGTCACAATGCGCTGTGTTGTTGTTGTTGTTCGTCCTTCTGGTTCGAAGATGACCATGACTTCACTTTCAGTTGGAGGATTGGTGACTGTGGGTCCTGAAGTGACTGGTGAGGCCAATCCGGGCCCGGAAGGCACGCCCACACGTAGGACACAAGTGGATGGCTGCTACAGTGGAAGTGGAGGTAGCCCGGGCCTTGCGCGCGGTGCATTTCCTCTGGGCCTCTGCAGTGCGTCTGTTCTCTGTTGCACGGGCTCCTGTGGTGAGCTTGCTACGCCAGGTTGGACGGTCCAGAGCAAGAGACTCCCAAGTGCTGAGGTTGATGTCCAAGTCTTTGAGGAACACTTTGAGGCAGTCCTTAAACCGTTTCTTCTGTCCTCCTACTGAGCGCTTGCCCTGACACAGTTCCCCATACAGTTCCCCACACAGTTCCCCATACAGAAGCTGTTTTGACAGTCGACTTTCTGGCATTCTGACGACATGGCCTGCCCATCTGGCCTGGGCTTTCCGTAGGAGGGTGTGTACGCTGGGGATTCCGACCCGTTCCAAGACCTCTGTGTCGGGAATTTTGTCCTGCCACCTGATGTGAAGGAGTCTGCGTAGGCAGCTCAAGTGAATGTGGTTGAGCTGTTTGGCATGTCTGCTGTAGACAAGTCCAGGTCTCACTGGCATAGAGTACCACTGCACGGTAGACCTTCAGCTTGGTGGTAAGGCTGAGTCCTCTCCGCTCCCAAACATTCCCACGGAGTCGCCCAAAGGCAGCGCTGGCCTTCGCAATCCTGTTGTTGACCTCAGCGTCAATGTTCACCACTCGCGAGAGTGTACTACCCAGATAGGTAAAGCTGTCGACTGCCTGTAGATTCTGCCCCTTCACCGTGATGTGTGGTTCCTGGTAGGGCTTTCCAGGAGCGGGCTGGTACATAACTTCAGACGTTTTGGTGCTAATGGAGAGACCAAAGTCGTCACAGGCCTGTGAGAAGCAGTCCAGTTCATGCTGCATCTTCTGCTCTGTGCTGGCGTTGAGGGCGCAGTCATCAGCAAACAAGAAATCTCTGATGATGGTCTCCTTCACCTTTGTAACAGCTTGCAGGCGCCTGAGGTTGAACAGCCTGCTGTCAGTTCCTGTACCTGATGTGTATTCCATCCTGGCAGTCACGGAAGGCATCGGTCAGCATGGCAGAGAAGGCCATGCTGAAGAGTGTAGGGGCAAGAACACAACCTTGCTTCACGCCTGTTGTCACTGGAAAGGCTTCCCATTCGTCTCCATCATCTCGCACTTTCACCATCATGTCGTCATGGAACTGCCGGACAATCGTGATGAACTTGCTGGGACGGCCAAACTTCTGCATTATCCACAAGCCATCTCTGCTGACAGTGTCGAAGGCCTTTGTCAGATCGACGAAGGTCACGAACAGGTCGCTGTGCTGCTCTTGGCATTTTTCCTGGAGTTGGCGTGCAGCAAATATCATGTCGACAGTTCCACGCCCAGCACGGAAACCACACTGGCTTTCTGGAAGGAGACCCTGCTCAAGGTGTTGAATGAGACGGTTGAGCAGGATACGAGCCAAGATCTTCTCTGCTATGGACGGGAGGGCGATGCCTCAATGATTGTCGCAAGACTGGCGGTTGCCTTTCCTCTTGTAGATGTGGACTATGCTGGCATCTTTCAGCTGTTGTGGGACCTTCATTCCACATGGACTGGAAGAGTTCAGTCAGCTTCTGCATCATGACAGGGCCTCCTACTTTGAACACTTCAGCACTACACTGTAGTACTGATGGAGTAACACCAGTTGATGCAGTTCTTGTGGATTGACACACTGTGGGTTGGTACAGATGGAGTGACACACTGCAGTAGTACTGATGAAGTGACACACTTTGCAGTAGTTCTGATGGAGTGATAAACCGTGGGCCTCTACTGATGTAGTGACACACTGCGGGTAATACTGATGGAGTGACACAATGAGTAGTACTGTTGTTATGACAAACTGTGAAGTAGTACTGACGAAGTGACACACAGTGGAATAATACTGTTTTAGTGACAAATTGTGAGGTAGTTCTGTTGTAATGACATACTGTGGGGAAGAATTGATGGATGAAACACTGTGGGATAGACTAATGGAGTGATACATTGTGAGGTAGTACTGAGGAACTGGCACACTGTGGCGTAGAATTGATGGACTGACACCATGGGGTCGTACTGATGTAGTTCCACACTGAAGTAGTACTGACGGAGTGACAAACTGTGTGGTAGTACTCATGTCATTGCATCAGTACTACCACGCAGTTTGTCACTCCATCACCCCACCCCTTGGGGTAAAACTGATGGAGTGACACGCTGTGGAGCAGTACTGATGGTGACACACTGCGCGGTTGTACTGATGGAGTGACATACTTCGGTGTAGTGCTGATTGAATGACACACTGGGGGTGGTATGGACAGAATGGCGCACAGTGGGCGAGTACTGAAGTATTGACACAATGTTCGGGGGTACTGTCTGGTTGCACATTGTGACCTCCACACTGAAGTAGGACTGACGGTGGGGCAATACAGATGGAGGGTTACACTGTTGGGTAATACTAATTGAATGAGTCCGTGTGGTTGTACATAATGGAATAACAAGCTTAAGGCATTACTGATGGAGTGCATCACTGTGGTGTAGTACTGATGGAATAACATATTGTACGGTAGTACTGATGGAGTAACACGCTCCAGTTTTGTACTGATGGAGTGTAACACTGTGGAGTAGTACTGGTGTAATGACGTACTTTGGAGGTGTATTGATGGAATGACACACTGTGGGGTAGCACGGATGTAATAGCACATTCTGTGGAGTGACGCAGTAATACTGATGGACTGACACGCTCTTCGGTAGTACTGTTGCGATGAAAAACTGTGGTGAAATAGTGATGGAATTACACACTATGGAGTCGCAGCGATGGGTTAGCACAGTGTGGGGTAATGCGAATGGAATGGCAGATTTGAGGTAGTCCTGATGGTGTGAAACACTTTGGGGAGTACTGATGGAAGAACATTCTGCTGTGAGTACTGATGGAGTGACACGTTCTAGAGTTGCACTGGAGTGACATGATGTGGGGGCAGTGCTGATGGACTGTAACACCATGGAGTTGTATTGATGCAGTGAGACACTGTGTGGTTTCACCAACGGAGTGACACACTGAGCGGTAGTACTATTGTGATGGCAAACTGTGGTGTAGTACTAATGCAGTGACACACTGTTTGGTAATACTGATGGAATGACACAATTTGTGGCAGCACTTATGGAGTGACCCACTGGGATAGTCCTGATTGAATGATAAACATCGGGTAGTGCTAATGGAGTGAGACATGGTGGAGAAATACTAATAAAGTGAAACTGTGGGGAATTACTGATGGAGTGACACAGTGAGATAGGGCTGATGGAGTGACATACTGTGGGGAATACTGATGGAGTGACACGCTGCATGGTAGTACTGATGGAGTGATAATGGATTGTTCTGATGGAGTGACACACGTACTGATGCAATGATAACCCGAGTGATATTCCTGATGGTGCGATGATCTATGGGGAGGCACTGATGGAGTGGCACAGTGTAGGGTAGTACAGATGGAGTAACAAACTATATTTTATTACTGATGCAGTGGCACAATGTGGGTAGTGCTGGTGGAGTGATACACTTTGAGGTAGTACTGATGGAGTGACACACTATGTGGCAGTACTGATGCAATAGCATATTGTGGAATAGTACTGATTGTGTGACACCCTGCGGTGTAGTACTGTTGGATAGACATATACCAGAGTAATACTGGTGGATTGAAGCACTGTGGGGTAGTACTGATGGAAGGACTCATTGTGTAGTACTGATGGAGTGACACACCGTTGGATAGTACTGATAGAGTGACACCCTGTGTGTTAGTACTAATGGAATAATACACAAGGTGCTATTGATGTTGAAAAACTGTGGGTGTGTATCGATGCAATGGTATATCGTGCGGTAGTACCGATGAAGTGAAACGCTCCGGGGTTGTACTGATGGAGTGACATAGTGTGTTGTAGTAATGATCGTCTAACACACCGTAGGCTTGTATTGATGGAGTGATGACCAGTGGGGTAGTATTAATGGAGTGACACAATGTGGGCAGTACAGATGGACCAATATACTTTGGGGTAGTACTAGTGAAGTGACAAACTGTGGGCAGGTACTGATTGAGTGAAACATTTTGGTGTATTACTGATAGAGTGACACAGTGTGCGGTAGTACTGATGGAGGAACAAGCGATATGGTAGTACTGATGTCGTGGCACACTGTCGGATAGTATTAATGGTGTGAAACTAAATGGGGTAGGACTGATGTAATGACACATTATAGTGTAGTTCTGATGGAGTGACACATTGAGGGGGAGAACTGATCGGATAGTACTGATAGTGGGATAGTACTGATGGAATGACTATCCATTTGCTAGTACTGATGCAATGGCATTCTATGGGATAGTACCTAATGAATGACACGTTGTGATGCAGTAATGATGAAGTAGCCGACGATTTGGTAGTACTGATGGAGTGACACGCTGTGCGATAATACTTATGGATTAGCATCCTGTGGGGTAGTAGTGAAGGACTGGTATATTTTGGGGTAGTACTGATATAGTGACACTTTCGATGGTATTATTGAAGGGGTGAAAAACTGTGGGTAGAACTGATGAAATTACATACTTAAGGTGGTACTGACACAGTGAAACACCGTCGGGAAGAAATGATGGAATGACATACTGTGGGGTTGTACTGATGAGAGTGACACGCTCTTGGGTACGACTAATGGAGTAACATGTAGTACTGATGGAGTGACAGACTGTGAAGTAGTATTGATGGAGTAACCTAACGTAGGGTAGTGTTGAAGTAATGGCACATTCTGTGGTAGTTCTGATGGGGTGACATATTGTGCGGTAGTACTGTTGTTGTGACATAATGTGGGATGGAATTGATGGAGTGACACTATGCGGTAGCACTGATGGAGTGATGCACTGTAGGGTAGTACTGGTGCAATGGTATACAGTGGGATAGTACTGATGGAGTGACACACTGTGGGGTAGTACTGGTGTAACGGTATACTGTGGGATAGTACTGATGGAGTGACGCACTGTGGGGTAGTACTGGTGTAACGGTATACAGTGGGATATTACTGCTGGAGTGATATCGGAGAGACCAAGCGCAAGCTCGACGATCGTTTCGCTGAACAGCTCCACACAGTCGTACCTGATCTCCCGGTTGCTCAGCACTTTAACTCACCCCCGCTCCCCCATTCCCAATCTGAACTTTCTGTCCTGGGCATCCTCCATTGTCAGAGTGAGGCCCAGCGCAAATTGGAGGAACAGCACCTCATACTTCGCTTGGGCAGTTAACATACCAGCGATATGAACATTGACTTATCTAACTTCAATTAGCCCTTGTTTTCCCTCTCTTTCCATCCCCCCTCCTTCCCAGTTCTCCCACCAGTCTCACTGTCTCCAACAAAATTCTATCTCTTTCCCGCCGACCTCTCCGACATCAGTCTAAAGAAGGGTCTCGACCCGAAACGTCACCCATTCTTTGTCTCCAGAGGTGCTGCCTGTCTCGTTGAGTTACACCAGCATTTTGTGTCGACCTTCGATTTAAACCAGCATCTGCATTTCTTTCCTACATGATGTACAAGGCACGTCAGGACTTTCAGCTAATAATAGCTGTGCCGAACATGATACGACCAACCTTACCTGCCTATTCATAATGCATATCTCTTCATTGCCTGAAAATCTGAACTTGTCTTAAATGTCACTATTGTATCTGCGTCCAACACCAGTGGGGTGGTTGGTAAGATTTAGGGCCCATTATACAGGGTGACAGAGTACTTGTAAGTTCACGATGAAATAGGCAGAAGTTTGCACGGCTTTGTGAAGGGGAGGTCGTGTTTGATAAATTTGCTGGAATTAATTGAAGAAGTAAATAGCAAGACAGCCAAAGAAGAGTCAGTAGATGTTGTTTACTTTGATTTTCAGAAAGCCTTTGACCAGGTGTCACAAGATGGCTGCTCAGGAAGATGAGAGCCCATGGTGTCAAAGGGCAGATACCAGCATGGATAACTGGTTGGCTGGATGGCAGAAGACAAAGAGTGGCAATAAAGGGGGATTTTTTTTCTAGTTGGCAAACAGTAACTAGTGGAGATCTTCAAGGATCCGTGTTTGTCCGCTACTCCACGTTTTATATTATGATTTGGACGAGGGGATTGAAGGCTTTGTGGCAAAGTTTGCGGATGTTACGAAAAAAGGTGGAAGGGCAGGTAGTTTAGAGAAAGCAGGGACTCCGTAGAAGGACTTGGACATGTTGGGGGAATGGGCAGAGAAGTGGCAGATGGAATATAGTGTAGGAAGTGCAAAGGGACTTGGGAGTGCTGGTTATCGTGTCGTATCTCCGTTCGTCCTACGGCCTAACACCGTGGAGTCGGCGGCCTCCAGTGGGATCGACCTTGAAGACTCCGGTGGCAGGGCCTGGACTTGCCATCTCGGAGGCTTCGGCCGTGGGCCCTGCAGACCGCAACATCTGGAGTTCGCAGGTCCCTGGCTGGCGACCGGCTTTCGGGAGCTCCAGCCGTAGCAGCTTCGACCGCCCCGAAGCGCGAAGTTTGACCAACCCGCTCGCAGGGCCCTCATCGCCCTGCGTGGCTCGGTCGCGGCACTTCCCATCACCCGGTGGGGGCTTAGGACCTTCATCGGCCTGCTCGGCTCGGCCCTGGGACTTTCCATCGCCCGGTGGGGGTTCAAAAGTCGAGAGCCTCGGTCGCCTCGTGGCACCACGGGAGAAGAATGAGGAGGAGATAAGACTTTTCTTTGCCTTCCATCGCAGTGAGGGTGTGCCTGGAGCAATTACTGTGATGGCTGTTTGTGTTAAAATTGTAATTGTGTGTCTTGTGTTCTTTATTGTCTACTGCCGGACTCACGTGAGAGGACGCTGGCGCTATTTGTTCGACGCTGCTCCGTCAGGACAAATCTTTTGTTTGTTTGTTTGTTTTTATGTCCTGACTGTTTTGTAAAGCGTCTTTGAGCAATTGGAAAAGCGCTATAAAAAATAAATGTTTATTATTATTATTATTATTATTATTATTCCCAAATTTTTTATCTGCAAGTTGAATCGGTGAGAATGATCAGCCATGATCACATGGAATGGTGGTGCTCGAAGGGCCGAATGGCCTACTCCTGCACCTATTGTCTATTGTCTATTGTCTAATGGAAGCAAACTCATTGCTTGCATTCATTTCAAGAGGACTTGTACACAGAAACACGGATTTAATTTTGAGGCTATACAAGGCGACGGGAAGGCCGCATTTGGAATATTGTGAGCAATTCTGGGCACCATATCAGAGGAAAGGTGTGCTGGCTCTGGAGAGGGTCCAGAGGAGGTTTACAAGAATGATCCCAGCAATAAGTTAACCTCTGGCGAGCGTTTGGTCGACTCCCGGATTGCACTCGAAGTTTAGAAGTATGAGGGTGGACCTCATTGAAACATACAAATATGTGAATGGTTTAGATCCAGTGGATGTGGAAAGTATGTTTCCACTTGTGGGAGCGTCTCGGACAAGAGATCATTTCCTCAGAATTAATCTACGTTCTCTTTTGAAGATGCTCAGAAATTTAATTAGTCAGAAGGTGATGAATTGGTGGAATTATTTGCCACAACAGGCTGTGTACGTCACGTCAGTGGATATTTAAAGGCGTAGACAGAAAGATTCTGGATTAATACAGGTATCAGAAGTTATGGGGAGATGGTAGGAGAATGGGGGTTGGAGGGAAAAAGCTTGGCGGGTAAGACGATCGGCCGAATGGTCTAATTCTACTCCTATTCCTTATCACCCAATGCCCACCTGCGGTATTGCGTTCGATGGACTTACTGCCCCTTGCTTTCCCCGCACACCTCGTTTAAACTTCATCCCTTTCACCATAAAGGGGTGGCCTTCAATACTTGATATTTCCATCTTGACAAGAATGTTCTGACTGTTTACCATATATTTGCCTCTCATAATTTGCTATCGATCTATCAGGTTACTGCCCGAACTCCGATGAATCAGTCCAACGTCTGGTTGTTCATACACCCCAGGCGATGTTCTTGTAAACGCGTTGAACACGATTTCCGAAGCGCCCATATCCTTTGTGTACGAGAGCGAACATAACTGTGCACAATGCTGCAAAAGCGGCCGAAGTAAAGTTCTCTAAAGTTGAATATTGACATCTGACTCATATTCAATGACTCGGTGCCTGCCTGCCACCCGCGCCAACCTGAAGGGCCCAAACACTTGTCTTACCCTCAGCCCATAACAGATATTGATTAACCCCATACATACAGACATACTTATACGGAACAGGGATAAAGAATAAACAGGTGTCGTGCGTGTGTGTGCGCGCGTTATAAACAAGTGCTGTCTGTGAAAAAATCGAGGTTTATTCGTGTACGGTTCCTCCTGACATCCACCCATCCACCCACCCACCCACCGATCGATCAATCAATCAATCTTTGATTAATTCTTATTATTAATAATATTAATTATTATTACTATAGTTATTACTATAGTTATTATTACTATAGTATTATTATTGTATTTACTACCCCCGGCACGTAGCTGAACCTCCAGGGCAGGGAGGAGACTATCCGGCATTTGGAAGTGCTTCCGGGAAGTGTGTCTGATGTGTGTGGGTCTGTGTGTGTGTGGGTCTGTGTGTGTGTCTGTGTGTGTGTCTGTGTGTGGGTCTGTGTTTGGGTCTGTGTTTGTGTCTGTGTGTGGGTCTGTGTTTGGGTCTGTGTTTGGGTTTGTGTTTGGGTTTGTGTTTGGGTTTGTGTTTGGATTTGTGTTTGGGTTTGTGTTTGTGTCTGGTGTCTGGTGTGGGCGTTATAAACAAGTGCCGCGTGCTGTCTGTGGAAAGATCTTTATTGGTGTACGGTTGCTGTAATGTTAAATGCAGTGATGGCCTTGCATTAATGCAATATTACACCACCCTGGGATGTGAAATGCATTAAAAAATCATTGCAATAATCATGCAAAACCTCTCAAATGTTAAATGCAATTGATGCATCGCATTAGGATAACTTTGCAGGCTGCTGCAATGTTAAATGCAGTGATGGCCTTGCATTAAAGTCACCTAGCTACCCCCAATGGATGTAATATGCATTAAATTAATTGCAAAAATTTTGCAAAACCTCTCAAATGTTAAATGCAACAAATGCATCGCATTAGGGTGACTTTTCAGGCTGCTGCAATGTTAAATGCAGTGATCGCCTTGCATTAAAGAAATATTGCAACACCCTACGATGTGAAATGCAATAATAATCCTGCAAAACCTCTCAAATGTTAAATGCGACTAATGCATCATATTAGGATAACTTTGCAGGCTGCTGCATTGTTAAATGCAGCGCTGGCGTTGCATTAAAGCAATATTTCAACCCCTGGGATGTTAAATGCAATACAATTAATTGCAATAATTTTGCAAAACCTCTCAAATGTTAAATGCAATTAATGCAACGCATTAGAACAACTCTGCAGGCTCCTGCAATGTTAAATACAGCGCAGGCCTTGCATTAAAGCAAAATTGCAGCTGTTCTGGGGTATTAAACGCATTAAAATCATTGTAATAATCAAGCAAAATCTCTCAAATGTTCAATGCAACTAATGCATCGTATTATGATAACATTGCAGACTGCTGCAAAGTGAAATGCAGTGATGGCCTTGCATTAAAGAAATATTGCAGCCTCCTGGGATGTTTAATGCAATAAAATTAATTGCAATAATCATGCAAAACCACTCAAATGTTAAATGCAACTGATGCAACGCATTAAAATCTTTATTGGTGTACGGTTCCCTCCTGACATCCATCCACCCACCCACCGATCGATCAATCAATCAATCTTTGATTAATTCTTATTATTATTAATAATATTAATTATTATTACTATAGTATTATTATTGTATTTACTACCCCCGGCATGTAGCTGAACCTCCAGGGCAGGGAGGAGACTATCCGGCATTTGGAAGTGCTTCCGGGAAGTGTGTCTGATGTGTGTGGGTCTGTGTGTGTGTCTGTGTGTGTGTCTGTGTGTGGGTGTGTGTTTGGGTCTGTGTTTGGATTTGTGTTTGGATTTATGTTTGGGTCTGTGTTTGGGTCTGTGTTTGGGTTTGTGTTTGGGTCTGTGTTTGGGTTTGTGTTTGGGTTTGTGTTTGGATTTATGTTTGGGTCTGTGTTTGGGTTTGTGTTTGGGTTTGTGTCTGGTGTCTGGTGTGGGCGTTATAAACAAGTACCGCGTGCTGTCTGTGGAAAGATCTTTATTGGTGTACGGTTGCTGTAATGTTAAATGCAGTGATGGCCTTGCATTAATGCAATATTACACCACCCTGGGATGTGAAATGCATTAAAAAATCATTGCAATAATCATGCAAAACCTCTCAAATGTTAAATGCAATTGATGCATCGCATTAGGATAACTTTGCAGGCTGCTGCAATGTTAAATGCAGTGATTGCCTTGCATTAAAGTCATCTAGCTACCCCCAATGGATGTAATATGCATTAAATTAATTGCAATAATTTTGCAAAACCTCTCAAATGTTAAATGCAACAAATGCATAGCATTAGGATGACTTTTCAGGCTGCTGCAATGTTAAATGCAGTGATCGCCTTGCATTAAAGAAATATTGCAACACCCTGCGATGTGAAATGCAATAATAATCCTGCAAAACCTCTCAAACGTTAAATGCGACTAATGCATCGTATTAGGATAACTTTGCAGGCTGCTGCATTGTTAAATGCAGCGCTGGCGTTGCATTAAAGCAATATTGCAACCCCCTGCGATGTTAAATGCAATAAAATTAATTGCAATAATTTTGCAAAACCTCTCAAATGTTAAATGCAATTAATGCAACGCATTAGAACAACTCTGCAGGCTCCTGCAATGTTAAATACAGCGCAGGCCTTGCATTAAAGCAAAATTGCAGCTGTTCTGGGGTATTAAACGCATTAAAATCATTGTAATAATCATGCAAAATCCCTCAAATGTTCAATGCATCTAATGCATCGTATTATGATAACATTGCAGACTGCTGCAAAGTTAAATGCAGTGATGGCCTTGCATTAAAGAAATATTGCAGCCTCCTGGGATGTTTAATGCAATAAAATTAATTGCAATAATCATGCAAAACCACTCAAATGTTAAATGCAACTGATGCAACGCATTAAAATCTTTATTGGTGTACGGTTCCCTCCTGACATCCATCCACCCACCCACCGATCGATCAATCAATCAATCTTTGATTAATTCTTATTATTATTAATAATATTAATTATTATTACTATGGTATTATTATTGTATTTACTAACCCCGGCACGTAGCTGAACCTCCAGGGCAGGGAGGAGACTATCCGGCATTTGGAAGTGCTTCCGGGAAGTGTGTCTGATGTGTGTGGGTCTGTGTGTGTGTCTGTGTGTGTGTCTGTGTGTGGGTGTGTGTTTGGGTCTGTGTTTGAGTCTGTGTTTGGGTCTGTGTTTGGGTCTGTGTTTGGGTTTGTGTTTGGGTCTGTGTTTGGGTTTGTGTTTGGGTTTGTGTTTGGATTTATGTTTGGGTCTGTGTTTGGGTTTGTGTTTGGGTTTGTGTCTGGTGTCTGGTGTGGGCGTTATAAACAAGTGCCGCGTGCTGTCTGTGGAAAGATCTTTATTGGTGTACGGTTGCTGTAATGTTAAATGCAGTGAAGGCCTTGCATTAATGCAATATTACACCACCCTGGGATGTGAAATGCATTAAAAAATCATTGCAATAATCATGCAAAACCTCTCAAATGTTAAATGCAATTGATGCATCACATTAGGATAACTTTGCAGGCTGCTGCAATGTTAAATGCAGTGATGGCCTTGCATTAAAGTCATCTAGCTACCCCCAATGGATGTAATATGCATTAAATTAATTGCAATAATTTTGCAAAACCTCTCAAATGTTAAATGCAACAAATGCATAGCATTAGGGTGACTTTTCAGGCTGCTGCAATGTTAAATGCAGTGATCGCCTTGCATTAAAGAAATATTGCAACACCCTACGATGTGAAATGCAATAATAATCCTGCAAAACCTCTCAAATGTTAAATGCGACTAATGCATCATATTAGGATAACTTTGCAGGCTGCTGCATTGTTAAATGCAGCGCTGGCGTTGCATTAAAGCAATATTTCAACCCCTGGGATGTTAAATGCAATACAATTAATTGCAATAATTTTGCAAAACCTCTCAAATGTTAAATGCAATTAATGCAACGCATTAGAACAACTCTGCAGGCTCCTGCAATGTTAAATACAGCGCAGGCCTTGCATTAAAGCAAAATTGCAGCTGTTCTGGGGTATTAAACGCATTAAAATCATTGTAATAATCATGCAAAATCTCTCAAATGTTCAATGCAACTAATGCATCGTATTATGATAACATTGCAGACTGCTGCAAAGTGAAATGCAGTGATGGCCTTGCATTAAAGAAATATTGCAGCCTCCTGGGATGTTTAATGCAATAAAATTAATTGCAATAATCATGCAAAACCACTCAAATGTTAAATGCAACTGATGCAACGCATTAAAATCTTTATTGGTGTACGGTTCCCTCCTGACATCCATCCACCCACCCACCGATCGATCAATCAATCAATCTTTGATTAATTCTTATTATTATTAATAATATTAATTATTATTACTATAGTATTATTATTGTATTTACTACCCCCGGCATGTAGCTGAACCTCCAGGGCAGGGAGGAGACTATCCGGCATTTGGAAGTGCTTCCGGGAAGTGTGTCTGATGTGTGTGGGTCTGTGTGTGTGTCTGTGTGTGTGTCTGTGTGTGGGTGTGTGTTTGGGTCTGTGTTTGGATTTGTGTTTGGATTTATGTTTGGGTCTGTGTTTGGGTCTGTGTTTGGGTTTGTGTTTGGGTCTGTGTTTGGGTTTGTGTTTGGGTTTGTGTTTGGATTTATGTTTGGGTCTGTGTTTGGGTTTGTGTTTGGGTTTGTGTCTGGTGTCTGGTGTGGGCGTTATAAACAAGTGCCGCGTGCTGTCTGTGGAAAGATCTTTATTGGTGTACGGTTGCTGTAATGTTAAATGCAGTGATGGCCTTGCATTAATGCAATATTACACCACCCTGGGATGTGAAATGCATTAAAAAATCATTGCAATAATCATGCAAAACCTCTCAAATGTTAAATGCAATTGATGCATCGCATTAGGATAACTTTGCAGGCTGCTGCAATGTTAAATGCAGTGATTGCCTTGCATTAAAGTCATCTAGCTACCCCCAATGGATGTAATATGCATTAAATTAATTGCAATAATTTTGCAAAACCTCTCAAATGTTAAATGCAACAAATGCATAGCATTAGGATGACTTTTCAGGCTGCTGCAATGTTAAATGCAGTGATCGCCTTGCATTAAAGAAATATTGCAACACCCTGCGATGTGAAATGCAATAATAATCCTGCAAAACCTCTCAAACGTTAAATGCGACTAATGCATCGTATTAGGATAACTTTGCAGGCTGCTGCATTGTTAAATGCAGCGCTGGCGTTGCATTAAAGCAATATTGCAACCCCCTGCGATGTTAAATGCAATAAAATTAATTGCAATAATTTTGCAAAACCTCTCAAATGTTAAATGCAATTAATGCAACGCATTAGAACAACTCTGCAGGCTCCTGCAATGTTAAATACAGCGCAGGCCTTGCATTAAAGCAAAATTGCAGCTGTTCTGGGGTATTAAACGCATTAAAATCATTGTAATAATCATGCAAAATCCCTCAAATGTTCAATGCATCTAATGCATCGTATTATGATAACATTGCAGACTGCTGCAAAGTTAAATGCAGTGATGGCCTTGCATTAAAGAAATATTGCAGCCTCCTGGGATGTTTAATGCAATAAAATTAATTGCAATAATCATGCAAAACCACTCAAATGTTAAATGCAACTGATGCAACGCATTAAAATCTTTATTGGTGTACGGTTCCCTCCTGACATCCATCCACCCACCCACCGATCGATCAATCAATCAATCTTTGATTAATTCTTATTATTATTAATAATATTAATTATTATTACTATGGTATTATTATTGTATTTACTAACCCCGGCACGTAGCTGAACCTCCAGGGCAGGGAGGAGACTATCCGGCATTTGGAAGTGCTTCCGGGAAGTGTGTCTGATGTGTGTGGGTCTGTGTGTGTGTCTGTGTGTGTGTCTGTGTGTGGGTGTGTGTTTGGGTCTGTGTTTGAGTCTGTGTTTGGGTCTGTGTTTGGGTCTGTGTTTGGGTTTGTGTTTGGGTCTGTGTTTGGGTTTGTGTTTGGGTTTGTGTTTGGATTTATGTTTGGGTCTGTGTTTGGGTTTGTGTTTGGGTTTGTGTCTGGTGTCTGGTGTGGGCGTTATAAACAAGTGCCGCGTGCTGTCTGTGGAAAGATCTTTATTGGTGTACGGTTGCTGTAATGTTAAATGCAGTGAAGGCCTTGCATTAATGCAATATTACACCACCCTGGGATGTGAAATGCATTAAAAAATCATTGCAATAATCATGCAAAACCTCTCAAATGTTAAATGCAATTGATGCATCACATTAGGATAACTTTGCAGGCTGCTGCAATGTTAAATGCAGTGATGGCCTTGCATTAAAGTCATCTAGCTACCCCCAATGGATGTAATATGCATTAAATTAATTGCAATAATTTTGCAAAACCTCTCAAATGTTAAATGCAACAAATGCATAGCATTAGGATGACTTTTCAGGCTGCTGCAATGTTAAATGCAGTGATCGCCTTGCATTAAAGAAATATTGCAACACCCTGCGATGTGAAATGCAATAATAATCCTGCAAAACCTCTCAAATGTTAAATGCGACTAATGCATCGTATTAGGATAACTTTGCAGGCTGCTGCATTGTTAAATGCAGCGCTGGCGTTGCATTAAAGCAATATTGCAACCCCCTGCGATGTTAAATGCAATAAAATTAATTGCAATAATTTTGCAAAACCTCTCAAATGTTAAATGCAATTAATGCAACGCATTAGAACAACTCTGCAGGCTCCTGCAATGTTAAATACAGCGCATGCCTTGCATTAAAGCAAAATTGCAGCTGTTCTGGGGTATTAAACGCATTAAAATCATTGTAATAATCATGCAAAATCCCTCAAATGTTCAATGCAACTAATGCATCGTATTATGATAACATTGCAGACTGCTGCAAAGTTAAATGCAGTGATGGCCTTGCATTAAAGAAATATTGCAGCCTCCTGGGATGTTTAATGCAATAAAATTAATTGCAATAATCATGCAAAACCACTCAAATGTTAAATGCAACTGATGCAACGCATTAAAATCTTTATTGGTGTACGGTTCCCTCCTGACATCCATCCACCCACCCACCGATCGATCAATCAATCAATCTTTGATTAATTCTTATTATTATTAATAATATTAATTATTATTACTATGGTATTATTATTGTATTTACTAACCCCGGCACGTAGCTGAACCTCCAGGGCAGGGAGGAGACTATCCGGCATTTGGAAGTGCTTCCGGGAAGTGTGTCTGATGTGTGTGGGTCTGTGTGTGTGTCTGTGTGTGTGTCTGTGTGTGGGTGTGTGTTTGGGTCTGTGTTTGAGTCTGTGTTTGGGTCTGTGTTTGGGTCTGTGTTTGGGTTTGTGTTTGGGTCTGTGTTTGGGTTTGTGTTTGGGTTTGTGTTTGGATTTATGTTTGGGTCTGTGTTTGGGTTTGTGTTTGGGTTTGTGTCTGGTGTCTGGTGTGGGCGTTATAAACAAGTGCCGCGTGCTGTCTGTGGAAAGATCTTTATTGGTGTAAGGTTGCTGTAATGTTAAATGCAGTGAAGGCCTTGCATTAATGCAATATTACACCACCCTGGGATGTGAAATGCATTAAAAAATCATTGCAATAATCATGCAAAACCTCTCAAATGTTAAATGCAATTGATGCATCACATTAGGATAACTTTGCAGGCTGCTGCAATGTTAAATGCAGTGATGGCCTTGCATTAAAGTCATCTAGCTACCCCCAATGGATGTAATATGCATTAAATTAATTGCAATAATTTTGCAAAACCTCTCAAATGTTAAATGCAACAAATGCATAGCATTAGGATGACTTTTCAGGCTGCTGCAATGTTAAATGCAGTGATCGCCTTGCATTAAAGAAATATTGCAACACCCTGCGATGTGAAATGCAATAATAATCCTGCAAAACCTCTCAAATGTTAAATGCGACTAATGCATCGTATTAGGATAACTTTGCAGGCTGCTGCATTGTTAAATGCAGCGCTGGCGTTGCATTAAAGCAATATTGCAACTCCCTGCGATGTTAAATGCAATAAAATTAATTGCAATAATTTTGCAAAACCTCTCAAATGTTAAATGCAATTAATGCAACGCATTAGAACAACTCTGCAGGCTCCTGCAATGTTAAATGCAGCGCAGGCCTTGCATTAAAGCAAAATTGTAGCTGTTCTGGGGTATTAAACGCATTAAAATCATTGAAATAATCATGCAAAATCTCTCAAATGTTCAATGCAACTAATGAATCGTATTATGATAACATTTCAGACTGCTGCAAAGTTAAATGCAGTGATGGCCTTGCATTAAAGAAATATTGCAGCCTCCTGGGATGTTTAATGCAATAAAATTAATTGCAATAATCATGCAAAACCACTCAAATGTTAAATGCAACTGATGCAACGCATTAAAATCTTTATTGGTGTACGGTTCCCTCCTGACATCCATCCACACACCCACCGATCGATCAATCAATCAATCTTTGATTAATTCTTATTATTATTATTAATAATATTAATTATTATTACTATAGTATTATTATTGTATTTACTACCTCCGGCACGTAGCTGAACCTTCAGGGCAGGGAGGAGACTATCCGGCATTTGGAAGTGCTTCCGGGAAGTGTGTCTGATGTGTGTGGGTCTGTGTGTGTGTCTGTGTGTGTGTCTGTGTGTGGGTGTGTGTTTGGGTCTGTGTTTGAGTCTGTGTTTGGGTCTGTGTTTGGGTCTGTGTTTGGGTTTGTGTTTGGGTTTGTGTTTGGGTCTGTGTTTGGGTTTGTGTTTGGGTTTGTGTCTGGTGTCTGGTGTGGGCGTTATAAACAAGTGCCGCGTGCTGTCTGTGGAAAGATCTTTATTGGTGTACGGTTGCTGTAATGTTAAATGCAGTGATGGCCTTGCATTAATGCAATATTACACCACCCTGGGATGTGAAATGCATTAAAAAATCATTGCAATAATCATGCAAAACCTCTCAAATGTTAAATGCAATTGATGCATCGCATTAGGATAACTTTGCAGGCTGCTGCAATGTTAAATGCAGTGATGGCCTTGCATTAAAGTCACCTAGCTACCCCCAATGGATGTAATATGCATTAAATTAATTGCAATAATTTTGCAAAACCTCTCAAATGTTAAATGCAACAAATGCATCGCATTAGGGTGACTTTTCAGGCTGCTGCAATGTTAAATGCAGTGATCGCCTTGCATTAAAGAAATATTGCAACACCCTGCGATGTGAAATGCAATAATAATCCTGCAAAACCTCTCAAATGTTAAATGCGACTAATGCATCTTATTAGGATAACTTTGCAGGCTGCTGCATTGTTAAATGCAGCGCTGGCGTTGCATTAAAGCAATATTGCAACCCCCTGGGATGTTAAATGCAATAAAATTAATTGCAATAATTTTGCAAAACCTCTCAAATGTTAAATGCAATTAATGCAACGCATTAGAACAACTCTGCAGGCTCCTGCAATGTTAAATACAGCGCAGGCCTTGCATTAAAGCAAAATTGCAGCTGTTCTGGGGTATTAAACGCATTAAAATCATTGTAATAATCATGCAAAATCTCTCAAATGTTCAATGCAACTAATGCATCGTATTATGATAACATTGCAGACTGCTGCAAAGTGAAATGCAGTGATGGCCTTGCATTAAAGAAATATTGCAGCCTCCTGGGATGTTTAATGCAATAAAATTAATTGCAATAATTATGCAAAACCACTCAAATGTTAAATGCAACTGATGCAACGCATTAAAATCTTTATTGGTGTACGGTTCCCTCCTGACATCCATCCACCCACCCACCGATCGATCAATCAATCAATCTTTGATTAATTCTTATTATTATTAATAATATTAATTAGTATTACTATGGTATTATTATTGTATTTACTACCCCCGGCACGTAGCTGAACCTCCAGGGCAGGGAGGAGACTATCCGGCATTTGGAAGTGCTTCCGGGAAGTGTGTCTGATGTGTGTGGGTCTGTGTGTGTGTCTGTGTGTGTGTCTGTGTGTGGGTGTGTGTTTGGGTCTGTGTTTGAGTCTGTGTTTGGGTCTGTGTTTGGGTCTGTGTTTGGGTTTGTGTTTGGGTCTGTGTTTGGGTTTGTGTTTGGGTTTGTGTTTGGATTTATGTTTGGGTCTGTGTTTGGGTTTGTGTTTGGGTTTGTGTCTGGTGTCTGGTGTGGGCGTTATAAACAAGTGCCGCGTGCTGTCTGTGGAAAGATCTTTATTGGTGTACGGTTGCTGTAATGTTAAATGCAGTGATGGCCTTGCATTAATGCAATATTTAATGCAATATTACACCACCCTGGGATGTGAAATGCATTAAAAAATCATTGCAATAATCATGCAAAACCTCTCAAATGTTAAATGCAATTGATGCATCGCATTAGGATAACTTTGCAGGCTGCTGCAATGTTAAATGCAGTGATGGCCTTGCATTAAGGGCGGCACAGTAGCGCAGCGGTAGAGTTGCTGCTTTACAGCGAATGCAGCGCCGGAGACTCAGGTTCGATCCTGACTACGGGTGCTGCACTGTAAGGAGTTTGTACGTTCTCCCCGTGACCTGCGTGGGTTTTCTCCGAGATCTTCGGTTTCCTCCCACATTCCAAAGACGTACAGATATGTAAGTTAATTGGCTGGGTAAATGTAAAAATTGTCCCTAGTGGGTGTAGGATAGTGTTAATGTACGGGGATCGCTGGGCGGCACGGACTTGGAGGGCCGGAAAGGCCTGTTTCCGGCTGTATATATATGATATGATGATATGATTAAAGTCATCTAGCTACCCCCAATGGATGTAATATGCATTAAATTAATTGCAATAATTTTGCAAAACCTCTCAAATGTTAAATGCAACAAATGCATCGCATTAGGGTGACTTTTCAGGCTGCTGCAATATTAAATGCAGTGATCGCCTTGCATTAAAGAAATATTGCAACACCCTGCCATGTGAAATGCAATAATAATCCTGCAAAACCTCTCAAATGTTAAACGCGACTAATGCATTGTATTAGGATAACTTTGCAGGCTGCTGCATTGTTAAATGCAGCGCTGGCGTTGCATTAAAGCAATATTGCAACCCCCTGGGATGTTAAATGCAATAAAATTAATTGCAATAATTTTGCAAAACCTATCAAATGTTAAATGCAATTAATGCAACGCATTAGAACAACTCTGCAGGCTCCTGCAATGTTAAATGCAGCGCAGGCATTGCATTAAAGCAAAATTGCAGCTGTTCTGGGGTATTAAACGCATTAAAATCATTGTAATAATCATGCAAAATCTCTCAAATGTTCAATGCAACTAATGCATCGTATTATGATAACATTTCAGACTGCACAAAGTTAAATGCAGTGATGGCCTTGCATTAAAGAAATATTGCAGCCTCCTGGGATGTTTAATGCAATAAAATTAATTGCAATAATCATGCAAAACCACTCAAATGTTAAATGCAACTGACGCAACGCATTAAAATCTTTATTGGTGTACGGTTCCCTCCTGACATCCATCCACACACCCACCGATCGATCAATCAATCAATCTTTGATTAATTCTTATTATTATTATTAATAATATTAATTATTATTACTATAGTATTATTATTGTATTTACTACCCCCGGCACGTAGCTGAACCTCCAGGGCAGGGAGGAGACTATCCGGCATTTGGAAGTGCTTCCGGGAAGTGTGTCTGATGTGTGTGGGTCTGTGTGTGTGTCTGTGTGTGTGTCTGTGTGTGGGTGTGTGTTTGGGTTTGTGTTTGGGTTTGTGTTTGAGTCTGTGTTTGGGTCTGTGTTTGGGTCTGTGTTTGGGTCTGTGTTTGGGTTTGTGTTTGGGTTTGTGTTTGGATTTATGTTTGGGTCTGTGTTTGGGTTTGTGTTTGGGTTTGTGTCTGGTGTCTGGTGTGGGCGTTATAAACAAGTGCCGCGTGCTGTCTGTGGAAAGATCTTTATTGGTGTACGGTTGCTGTAATGTTAAATGCAGTGATGGCCTTGCAATAATGCAATATTACACCACCCTGGGATGTGAAATGCATTAAAAAATCATTGCAATAATCATGCAAAACCTCTCAAATGTTAAATGCAATTGATGCATCGCATTAGGATAACTTTGCAGGCTGCTGCAATGTTAAATGCAGTGATGGCCTTGCATTAAAGTCACCTAGCTACCCCAATGGATGTAATATGCATTAAATTAATTGCAATAATTTTGCAAAACCTCTCAAATGTTAAATGCAACAAATGCATCGCATTCGGATGACTTTTCAGGCTGCTGCAATGTTAAATGCAGTGATCGCCTTGCATTAAAGAAATATTGCAACACCCTGCGATGTGAAATGCAATAATAATCCTGCAAAACCTCTCAAATGTTAAATGCGACTAATGCATTGCATTAGGATGACTTTTCAGGCTGCTGCAATGTTAAATGCAGTGATCGCCTTGCATTAAAGAAATATTGCAAACCCCTGGGATGTTAAATGCAATAAAATTAATTGCAATAATTTTGCAAAACCTCTCAAATGTTAAATGCAATTAATGCAACGCATTAGAACAACTCTGCAGGCTCCTGCAATGTTAAATGCAGCGCAGGCCTTGCATTAAAGCAAAATTGCAGCTGTTCTGGGGTATTAAACGCATTAAAATCATTGTAATAATCATGCAAAATCTCTCAAATGTTCAATGCAACTAATGCATCGTATTATGATAACATTGCAGACTGCTGCAAAGTTCAATGCAGTGATGGCCTTGCATTAAAGAAATATTGCAGCCTCCTGGGATGTTTAATGCAATAAAATTAATTGCAATAATCATGCAAAACCACTCAAATGTTAAATGCAACTGATGCAACGCATTAAAATCTTTATTGGTGTACGGTTCCCTCCTGACATCCATCCACCCACCCACCGATCGATCAATCAATCAATCTTTGATTAATTCTTATTATTATTAATAATATTAATTATTATTACTATGGTATTATTATTGTATTTACTACCCCCGGCACGTAGCGGAACCTCCAGGGCAGGGAGGAGACTATCCGGCATGTGGAAGTGCTTCCGGGAAGTGTGTCTGATGTGTGTGGGTCTGTGTGTGTGTCTGTGTGTGTGTGGGTGTGTGTGTGGGTGTGTGTGTGTGTGTGGGTGTGTGTGTGGGTCTGTGTTTGGGTTTGTGTTTGGGTTTGTGTTTGGGTTTGTGTTTGGGTTTGTGTTTGTGTTTGGGTTTGTGTTTGGGTCTGTGTTTGGGTTTGTGTTTGGGTTTGTGTTTGGGTCTGTGTTTGGGTTTGTGTTTGGTTTTTGTGTTTGGGTCTGTGTTTGGGTTTGTGTTTGGGTCTGTGTTTGTTGTTGTGTTTGGGTCTCCCCCCTCTCCCCCCCTCTCTCTCTCTCCCCCAGCTCTCTCTGTCTCTCCCCCAGCTCTATCTCTCCCCCCTCTCTCTCTCCCCAGCTCTATCTCTCTCTCTCTCCCTCTCTCTCTCTCTCTCTCTCTCTCTCTCTCTCTCTCTCTCTCTCTCTCTCTCTCTCTCCCCTCTCTCTCTCCCCTCTCTCTCTTCCCTCCCTCCCTCCCTCCCTCCCTCCCTCCCTCCCTCCCTCCCTCCCTCCCTCCCTCCCTCCCTCTCCCTCTCTCTCTCTCTCTCTCTCTGTGTGTGCTTGTGTTACAGTTCTTGGCATTGTAATAAAAAACAGACGTCACCCTAATTGTGTGCGTGTGTGTGTTTGTGTGTGTGTGTGTGAGGTGACTGACTTACCCCAGTCTAGTAGACACACCGACACTCCAGCAGTTGTGACCAAACTTGCGATGGCCGTCTTTTATCTGCCTGCCTGCCTGCCTGCCACCCGCGCCAACCTGAAGGGCCCAAACACTTGTCTTACACTCAGCCCATAACAGATATTGATTAACCCCGTACATACATACATACTTATACGGAACAGGGATAAAGAATAAACAGGTGTCGTGCGTGTGTGTGCGCGCGATATAAACAAGTGCTGTCTGTGAAAAAATCGTTATTGGTGTACGGTTCCTCCTGCCACCCATCCACCCACCCACCGATCGATCAATCAATCAATCTTTGATTAATTCTTATTATTAACAATATTAATTATTATTACTATAGTATTATTATTGTATTTACTACCCCCGGCACGTAGCGGAACCTCCAGGGCAGGGAGGAGACTATCCGGCATGTGGAAGTGCTTCCGGGAAGTGTGTCTGATGTGTGTGGGTCTGTGTGTGTGTCTGTGTGTGTGTGTTTCTGTGTGTGGGTGTGTGTTTGGGTCTGTGTTTGAGTCTGTGTTTGTGTTTGTGTTTGGGTCTGTGTTTGGGTCTGTGTTTGGGTTTGTGTTTGGGTTTGTGTCTGGTGTCTGGTGTGGGCGTTATAAACAAGTGCCGCGTGCTGTCTGTGGAAAGATCTTTATTGGTGTACGGTTGCTGTAATGTTAAATGCAGTGATGGCCTTGCATTAATGCAATATTACACCACCCTGGGATGTGAAATGCATTAAAAAATCATTGCAATAATCATGCAAAACCTCTCAAATGTTAAATGCAATTGATGCATCGCATTAGGATAACTTTGCAGGCTGCTGCAATGTTAAATGCAGTGATGGCCTTGCATTAAAGTCACCTAGCTACCCCCAATGGATGTAATATGCATTAAATTAATTGCAATAATTTTGCAAAACCTCTCAAATGTTAAATGCAACAAATGCATCGCATTAGGATGACTTTTCAGGCTGCTGCAATGTTAAATGCAGTGATCGCCTTGCATTAAAGAAATATAGCTACACCCTGCGATGTGAAATGAAATAATAATCCTGCAAAACCTCTCAAATATTAAATGCGACTAATGCATCGTATTAGGATAACGTTGCAGGCTGCTGCATTGTTAAATGCAGCGCTGGCGTTGCATTAAAGCAATATTGCAACCCCCTGGGATGTTAAATGCAATAAAATTAATTGCAATAATTTTGCAAATCTCTCAAATGTTAAATGCAATTAATGCAACGCATTAGAACAACTTTGCAGGCTCCTGCAATGTTAAATGCAGCGCAGGCCTTGCATTAAAGCAAAATTGCAGCTGTTCTGGGGTATTAAACGCATTAAAATCATTGTAATAATCATGCAAAATCTCTCAAATGTTCAATGCAACTAATGCATCGTATTATGATAACATTGCAGACTGCTGCAAAGTTATATGCAGTGATGGCCTTGCATTAAAGAAATATTGCAGCCTCCTGGGATGTTTAATGCAATAAAATTAATTGCGATAATCATGCAAATCCACTCAAATGTTAAATGCAACTGATGCAATGCATTAAAATCTTTATTGGTGTACGGTTCCCTCCTGACATCCATCCACCCACCCACCGATCGATCAATCAGTCAATCTTTGATTAATTCTTATTATTATTAATAATATTAATTATTATTACTATAGTATTATTATTGTATTTACTACCCCCGGCACGTAGCGGAACCTCCAGGGCAGGGAGGAGACTATCCGGCATTTGGAAGTGCTTCCGGGAAGTGTGTCTGATGTGTGTGGGTCTGTGTGTGTCTGTGTGTGTGTGGGTGTGTGTGTGGGTGTGTGTGTGTGTGTGTGGGTTTGTGTGTGGGTTTGTGTTTGGGTCTGTGTTTGGGTTTGTGTTTGGGTCTGTGTTTGGGTCTGTGTTTGGGTTTGTGTTTGAGTCTGTGTTTGGGTTTGTGTTTAGGTTTGTGTTTGGGTTTGTGTTTGGGTTTGTGTTTGGGTTTGTGTTTGGGTTTGTGTTTGGGTTTGTGTTTGGGTTTGTGTTTGGGTTTGTGTTTGGGTTTGTGTTTGGGTCTGTGTTTGTGTTTGTGTTTGGGTCTCCCCCCCTCTCCCCCCTCTCTCTCTTCCCCAGCTCTCTCTCTCTCTCTCTCCCCAGCTCTATCTCTCCCCCCTTCTCTCCCTCCCCCAGCTCTATCTCTCTCTCTCTCTCTCCCCCTCTCTCTCTCTCTCTCTCTCTCTCTCTCTCTCCCCTCTCTCTCTTCCCTCCCTCCCTCCCTCCCTCCCTCCCTCCCTCCCTCCCTCCCTCCCTCCCTCCCTCCCTCCCTCCCTCCCTCCCTCCCTCCCTCCCTCCCTCTCCCTCTCTCTCTCTCTCTCTCTCTCTCTCTGTGTGTGCTTGTGTTACAGTTCTTGGCATTGTAATAAAAAACAGACGTCACCCTAATTGTGTGCGTGTGTGTGTGTGTGTGTGTGTGAGCTGACTGACTTACCCCAGTCTAGTAGACACTCCGACACTCCAGCAGTTGTGACCAAGCTTGCGAAGGCCGTCTTTTATCTGCCTGCCTGCCTGCCTGCCACCCGCGCCAACCTGAAGGGCCCAAACACTTGTCTTACACTCAGCCCATAACAGATATTGATTAACCCCGTACATACATACATACTTATACGGAACAGGGATAAAGAATAAACAGGTGTCGTGCGTGTGTGTGCGCGCATTATAAACAAGTGCTGTCTGTGAAAAAATCGAGCTATAATTTATAAATTTATCTATAAGCTACGAGCTTTAAATTATAAACAGGCATGTTGGCCGGTGTGGGCATGTGGGACTAGTGTAGATGGGGTATGTTGGTCGGTGTGGGCAGGTGGGACTAGTGTAGATGGAGCATGTTGGACGGTGTGGGCAGGTGGGACAAATGTAGATGGGGCATGTTGGTCGGTGTGGGCGGGTGGGACTAGTGTAGATGGGGCATGATGGTCTGTGTGGGCGGGTGGGACTAGTGTAGATGGGGCATGTTGGTCAGTGTGGGCAGGTGGGACTAGTGTAGATGGGGCATGTTGGACGGTGTGGGCAGGTGGGACTAGTGTAGATGGGGCATGTTGGTCAGTGTGGGACTAGTGTAGATGGGGCATGTTGGTCAGTGTGGGCAGGTGGGACTAGTGTAGATGGGACATGTTGGTCAGTGTGGGCAGGTGGGACTAGTGTAGATGGGGCATGTTGGTCAGTGTGGGCAGGTGGGACTAGTGTAGATGGGGCATGTTGGTCAGCGTGGGCAGGTGGGACTTGTGTAGATGGGGCATGTTGGATGGTGTGGGCGGGTGGGACTAGTGTAGATGGGGCATGTTGGTCGGTGTGGGCGGGTGGGACTAGTGTAGATGGGGCATGTTGGAAAGTGTGGGCAGGTGGGACTAGTGTAGATGGGGCATGTTGGTCGGTGTGGGACTAGTGTAGATGGGGCATGTTGGTCGGTGTGGGCGGGTGGGACTAGTGTAGATGGGGCATGTTGGACGGTGTGGGCGGGTGGGACTAGTGTAGATGGGGCATGATGGCTATCCACCTCTTGCTATTAAAAGATATTTTATAAATTAAAGCTCATAGTTTTTTGTTTGGGAGAGAGAGGGAGGGAGGGAGGGAGAGAGGGAGGGATGGAGTGACAGAGGGAGGGAGGGAGAGAGGAGGGGAAGAGAGAGGAGGGGGAGAGAGAGGAGGGGGAGAGAGAGGAGGGGAGAGAGAGGAGGGGGAGAGAGGGGGGAGAGAGAGAGGAGGGGAAAGAGAAGGGGGAGAGCTATTTAATCTTGTTATTAAAAAGATATTTTATACCTCAAAAAGCTACGAGCTTTAATTTATAAAATATCTTTTAATAGCAAGAGGTGGAGACTGGGTGTGGACAATGTCGCCCGTCGGGCGGGCTGCTAATTGATAATTGGTGGGATCGCTGAGCCTTGGGGAAGTTGTGGGCTTATGAAGGGCCACATGTGCTCACTGTTTCTTTCAACAAAATGGCCGCCACATGTGCTCACTGTTTCTTTGTGTCAATGTTTGTCCTTGCTTGCTGGCTCCCCTTCCCTCTCTCTCTCTCCCCCTCCTCTCTCTCACAATAGGTACAGGAGGAGGCCATTCGGCCCTTCGAGCCTGTATGTACCGCCATTCAATGTGATCGCGGCTGATCGTTCTAAATCAGTACCCACTCTCTGTGTGAAAAAAAAGTTCTCATCTCGGTCCTAAAATACTTCCCCTTTATCCTTAAACTGTGACCCCTTGTTCTGGACTTCCCCAACATCGTGAACAATCTTCCCGCATCTAGCCTGTCCGACCCCTTAAGAATTTTGTACGTTTCTCCCCTCAATCTTCTAAATTCCAGCGAGTACAAGCCGAGTCTATCCAGTCTATCTTCATATGAAAGTCCTGCCATCCCAGGAATCAATCTGGTGAACCTTCTCTGTACTCCCTCTATGGCAAGAATGTCTTTCCTCAGATTAGGAGACCAAAACTGTACGCAATACTCCAGGTGCGGTCTCACCAGGGCACTGTACGACTGCAGAAGGACCCCTTTGCTCGTAAACTCAAACTAGGAAACCAAAACGGTACGCAATACTCCAGGTGCGGTCTCACCAATGCCCTGTACAACTGCAGCAGAACGTCCCTGCTCCTGTACTCAAATCCCCTCCCTATGAATGCCAACATACCATTGGCTTTCTCCACTGCCCGCTGCACCTGCATGCCTACTTTCAATGACTGGTGCACCACGACACCCAGGTCTCGTTGCATCTCCCCTTCTCCTAATCGGCCACCATTCAGATAATAGTCTGCTTTCCCGTTCTTGCCACCAAAGTGGACAACCTCACATTTATCCAGAAGTGCTTTGAAAGGCTGGCCCTCTCACACATCAAATCCAGCATCACTGACTCACTGGACTCGTGTCAATGTGCAAACACATCCACAGAGGACGCCATCTCTCTGGCTCTTCGCACTGTCCTGACTCACCTGGAGAGACAGGGCACGTACGCGAGGATGCTACTCATTGACTCTAGCTCTGCCTTCAAACACGCTCATCCCCCACCAAGCTCGTCACCAAACTCCACCAGCTAGGCCATGGCTCGCCGTTGTCATGATTAGGAGTAGAATTGGGCCATTCGGCCCATCAGGTCTACTCCGCCATTCAATCATGGCTGACCTATCTCTCTCTCCAAACCCCATTCTCCTGCCTTCTCCCCATAACCTCTGACACCTATACTAATTCAGAATCTATCTATCTCTGCCTTACAAATATCCACCGACTTGTCCTCCACAGCCTTCTGTGGCAAAGAATCCCACAGATTCACCACTCTCTGACTAAAGAAATCTCTCCTCATCTCCTTCCTAAAGGACTCTCTGTCCTTTAATTCTGAGGCTATGACTAGTCCTAGACTCTCCCACCAGTGGAAACATCCTCTCCACATCCACTTTATTCAAGCCTTTCACTATTCTGTATGTTTCAATAGACAATAGGTGCAGGAGGAGGCCATTCGGCCCTTCGAGCCAGTACGCACCGCCATTCAATGTGATCATGGCTGATCATTCTCAATCAGTTCCTGCCTTCTCCCCATACCCCCTGACTCCGCTATCCTTAAGAGCTCTATCTAGCTCTCTCTTGAATGTATTCAGAGAATTGGCCTCCACTGCCCTCTGAGGCAGAGAATCCCACAGATTCAAACTCTTTTTTTTTTAAATTTTAAATAAATTTTATTTAAGTTTTAACAGAACTCATACATGTTACATTTCATAGTAAGCAATAATAACTACATTATACAATACAATACAATATAATATATCTTTATTGTCATTGTACCCAGGGGTACAACGAGATTGGGAATGCGCCTCCCATACGTTGCAATAATTTAGGTAATTTAGACAGCAGAAACCCAACGAAACGAAACAATTGTAACAGTTTTGGACAGGGTAAAGTGCAAGTTGATCTATGCGTTGTGGCCATCCGGCTCAGCAGGACCGGTTCATAGCAGCTATGGCCCTGGGGATGAAGCTGTTCCTGAGTCTGGAGGTGCGGGCGTAGAAGGCCTTGTATCGTCTGCCCGATGGAAGGAGTTCGAACAGACTTTTGCAGGGGTGTGAAGAGTCTTTGTGGATGCTGGTGGCTTTTCTGAGGCATCGTGTGTTGTAGATGCCCTCCAAGTCTGGTAGCTGTGTTCCGATGGCCCTCTGAGCTCTATGGACTACCCGCTGTAGAGCTTTCCTTTCTGCCTCCGTGCAGCTGAGGTACCACACAGGGATGCCATGTGTTAGGATGCTCTCTATGGTGCAGCGGTAGAAGGTCGTCAGCAGCTGTTGGGGTAGACCAGACTTTTTCAGTGTTCGATTATACATGTATTGTTCTGTATTATCTCCCCTCCCACCACCCCCCCTTCTTCCCCCCACCCCCCCAGTTAAAAAGAAGGAAAAAGAAAAAGAAAAAGAAAGAGAGAAAGAAAGAAACCTGGAGTCCAGAATGAGACACTTCCGGGTAATTTCTTATTAAATTCTTATTAAAGGTATCAAAACAATCCTGAATTTAAATATTTCCAATTCTTAATCCTAGCTTTAAAATGAATGGGTTCCACACCTTCAAGAAGAAGTCATATCCATTTCTCAGATTATACGTAGCTTTTTCTAATGGGATACAACTACACATTTCTGCATACCATCTTTCAAATCTTATTTCATTTTGATCTTTCCAAGTGACCGCTACACATTTTTTTGCTACTGCTATTGCTATTTTGAGAAATCTTTCCTGATGTTTATCTAAAATTAGCTTTGGTAATATTCCTTTTGTATCTCCCAATAAAAACAACCTTGAATCCAATGGTATGATCTTATTCATCAATTGTTCCAAAAAATGTTTTAGGTCTTTCCAAAAAGGAGTTGCCTTCTGACATGCCCATGTGGAGTGTAAAAAAGTACCCACATCTTGGTTGCATCTAAAACAAATTTCAGATGAGTTTGGTTTTAAATTGTTTAATTTTTTCGGGGTTAAATATAGTTGATGTAAAAAATTATATTGTACTAAACTATATCTCACATTAATAGTATTTTTCATACTATCTAAACACAGTCTTTCCCAACTTGGTTCATCAATGATAATATTAAGATCTGTTTCCCATCTTTGTCTTGATTTTTGAATTCCTATCTTTGGACTAGATTTTTGTAATAATTTATACTGATGATATAATTTTTTTTATTCGCTTGCCCTGAATCAAGGATTCAATTCCTTTAATCTGAAATAGAGACATTGAATTACCTAACTTTTCCCTTAAAAAAGATTGTAATTGATAATAGAAAAAAATACTATTCCCTGGAATTTGATATTTATTTCCCAATTGAGAAAATGTCAAAAAGTTATTTCCTTCGTAGCAATCTCCTATATGTTTAATAGCCTTCTGTTCCCAGACTTGTAGTATTTGATTATTCCAAGCAAACGGCAATAATCTATTTTTTATTAATGGAGTTTTAGCTGTTAAAACAAATCCTTTATCATTAACTTTAACTGTTTTCAACAATGTATTAATTAAATGTTTTAGCAAAGGTGACTCTTTATCCTTAACTAATAGCTTTGCTTTCCATTTATATATAAATTCTTCTGGACATAACTCTCTTATTTTATCCATTTCAATTTTAACCCATGCTGTTTTTCCACCCTCTTGATAAAAGGATGAAATAAAACTCATTTGTGCTGCCAGATAATAATTTTTAAAATTTGGTAATTGCAATCCACCTAATTCAAATTTCCATGTTAATTTTTCCAGAGACACTCTTGGCATTTTACCTTTCCAAAGAAAATTCCTCACAATTTTGTTCAATTCTTGAAAAAAATTATTTAGCAAAGGTAGAGGCAGTGTTTGGAATAAATACTGTATCCTCGGAAAAATATTCATCTTAATACAGTTCACTCTCCCTAGCAATGTAATTGGAAGATTCATCCATTTCTTCTGGTCCTCATCTATTTTTTTTATCAGTGGTTTATAATTTAATTTATACAAATTATTTAACTTATTATCTACTTTAACTCCTAAGTACTTAATGCCTTCTTTTTGCCATTTAAACTGACTTTCTCTTTTACATTGGTCATAATTGCCTTCAAAAAGAGGCATTATTTCAGTTTTATCTTTATTAATTTTATATCCTGATACTTTCCCGTATTCTTCCAGTCTGAAATATAATTTTCTTAAGGATTCCAATGGTCTAGTAAGACAAATTAAGACATCATCTGCAAATAAAGTAATTTTGTGATCTTCCTGATTAACTTTAAATCCTTTAATGTCTGAATCTGATCTTATTAGTTCTGCCAGAGGTTCAATAGCCAGATTCAAACTCTCTGTCACGGATTTAAAACTAGCCACATTCCCTGTCCTCAGGTATCTTTGCAAACAACTCGTCTGTCTGCACATTCTCGGAGCCACATGGGGGCAAAATATGGGGGCAAAATATGATGGGAGGCCATGACTGAAGAAAATGTGGCCAAAGGAATATACTGCAAAAGGCAAGGGATGTTGTTTGCAAAGATACCTGACTACAGGGAATGTAGCCGGTTGCAAGCTGTGATCATCCATCGCCTCTATTGTGTACATGGTTGGAGGTGTGAATGTAAAAGAAGGGCCGAAGCTGCCTTCATGTCTGGTTACTCCAATGTGATCATTGCTTCTATTGTGTAGCCCTGAGCTCTGGAATAAAGTGGAGATAGTTTTGGTGAGTTTGAGAAAGGGAGGGAGGGAGGGATGGAGAGAGAGGGAGGGAGGGAGAGGGGGGGGGGGGGGGGGGAGAGAGAGGAGGAGAGAGAGAGATTCACCCACGTACAAACAAACTCAAAAAGCTACGAGCTTTAATTTATAGAAACAGAAACATAGAAAATAGGTGCAGGAGTAGGCCATTCGGCCCTTCGAGCCTGTACGCACCGCCATTCAATATGATCATGGCTGATCATCCAGCTCAGTATCCTGTACCTGCCTTCTCTCAATACCCCCTGATCCCTTTAGCCACAAGGGCCACATCTAACTCCCTCTTAAATATAGCCAATGAACTGGCCTCAACTACCTGAGAATTCCAGTGGAATTTATCAAATAAAATAAATTTATCAAAAAGCTACGAGCTTTAATTTATAAATTTATCAAAAGGCTACGAGCTTTAATTTATAAATTTATCAAAAAGATACGAGCTTTAATTTTTAAATTTATCAAAAAGCTACGAGCTTTAATTTATAAACCGGCATGTTGGTCATTGTGGGCAGGTGGGACTAGTGTAGATGGGGCATGTTGGTCGTTGTGGGACTAGTGTAGATGGGGCATGTTGGTCGTTGTGGGCAGGTGGGTCTAGTGTCGATGGGGCATGTTGGTCTGTGTGGGCAGGTGGGGACTAGTGTAGATGGGGCATGTTGGTCGGTGTCGGCAGGTGGGACTAGTGTAGATGAAGCATGTTGGTCGGTGTGGGCAGGTGGGACTAGTGTAGATGGGGCATGTTGGTCGGTGTGGGCAGGTGGGACTAGTGTAGATGGGGCATGTTGGTCTGTGTGAGCAGGTGGGACTAGTGTAGATGGGGCATGTTGGTCAGTGTGGGCAGGTGGGACTAGTGTCAATTTATCAAATAAAATAAATGTATCAAAAAGCTACGGGCTTTAATTTATAAATCTATCAAAAAGCTACGAGCTTTAATTGATAAATTTATCAAAAAGCTACGAGCATTAATTTTTAAATTTATCAAAAAGCTACGAGCTCTAATTTATAAATTTATCAAAAATCCACGAGCTTTAATTTATAAATATATCAAAAAGCTACGAGCTTTAATTTATAAACCGGCATGTTGGTCGCTGTGGGCAGGTGGACTAGTGTAGATGGGGCATGTTGGTCGGTGTGGGCAGGTGGGAATAGTGTAGATGGGGCATGTTGGTCGGTGTGGGCGGGTGGGACTAGTGTAGATGAGGCATGTTGGTCGGTGTGGGCGGGTGGGACTAGTGTAGATGGGGCATGTTGGCTGGTGTGGGCAGGTGGGACTAGTGTAGATGGGGCATGTTGGGCGGTGTGCGCAGGTGGGACTAGTGTAGATGGGGCATGTTAGAAACATAGAAACATAGAAATAGGTGCAGGAGTAGGCCATTCGGCCCTTCGAGCCTGCACCGCCATTGAATATGATCATGGCTGATCATCCAGCTCAGTAGCCTGTACCTGCCTTCTCTCCATACCCCCTGATCCCTTTAGCAAAAAGGGCCACATTTAACTCCCTCTTAAATATAGCCAATGAACTGGCCTCAACTACCTTCTGTGGCAGAGAATTCCACAGACTCACCACTCTCTGTTTGAAGAAATGTTTTCTCATCTCAGGTGCTGAAAGACTTCCCCCCTTATCCTTAAGCTGTGACCCCTGGTTCTGGACTCCCCCAACATCGGGAACAAGCTTCCCACATCTAGCCTCTCCAACCCCTTAAGAATTTTATGTGTTTCTATAAGATCCCCCCTCAGTCTTCTAAATTCCAGCGAGTACAAGCCCAGTCTATCCAGTCTTTCCTCATATGAAAGTCCCGCCATCCCAGGGATCAATCTGGTGAACCTTCTCTGTACAACTGCAGCAGAACCTCCCTGCTCCTAAACTCAAATCCTCTTGCTATGAATGCCAACATACCATTCATTTTCTTCACTGCCTGCTGCACCTGCATGCTTGCTTTCAATGACTGGTGCACCATGACACCCAGGTCACGTTGCATCTCCCCTTCTCCCAATCGGTCACCATTCAGGTAATACTCTGCTTTCCTGTTCTTGCCGCCAAAGTGGATAACCTCACATTTATCCACATTATATTGCATCTGCCATGCATTTGCCCACTCGCCTAATCTATCCAAATCACTCTGCAGCTTCCAAGCATCCTCCTAGCACATGTTGGTCTGTGTGGGCGGGTGGGACTAGTGTAGATGGGGCATGTTGGCCGGTGTGGGCGGGTGGGACTAGTGTAGATGGGGCATGATGGCCGGTGTGGGCGGGTGGGCCTAGTGTAGATGGGGCATGTTGGCCGGTGTGGGCGGGTGGGACTAGTGTAGATGGGGCATGTTGGTCAGTGTGGGCAGGTGGGACTAGTGTAGATGGGGCATGTTGGACGGTGTGGGAGGGTGGGACTAGTGTAGATGGGGCATGTTGGTCAGTGTGGGCGGGTGGGACTAGTGTAGATGGGGCATGATGGCTATCCACCTCTTGCTATTAAAAGATATTTTATAAATTAAAGCTCATAGTTTTTTGTTTGGGAGAGAGAGGGAGGGAGAGTGGGAGGGAGGGAGAGAGGGAGGGATGGAGTGACGGAGGGAGAGAGGAGGGAAAGAGAGAGGAGGGGGAGAGAGAGGAGGGGGAGAGAGAGGGGGAGAGAGAGGGGGAGAGAGAGAGGAGGGGAAAGAGAAGGGGGAGAGCTATTTAATCTTGTTATTAAAAAGATATTTTATACCTCAAAAAGCTACGAGCTTTAATTTATAAAATATCTTTTAATAGCAAGAGGTGGAGACTGGGTGTGGACAATGTCGCCCGTCGGGCGGGCTGCTAATTGATAATTGGTGGGATCGCTGAGCCTTGGGGAAGTTGTGGGCTTATGAAGGGCCACATGTGCTCACTGTTTTTATCAACAAAACGGCCGCCACATGTGCTCGCTGTTTCTTTGTGTCAATGTTTGTCCTTGCTTGCTGGCTCCCCTTCCCTCTCTCTCTCCCCCTCCTCTCTCTCACAATAGGTGCAGGAGGAGGCCATTCGGCCCTTCGAGCCTGTACGCACCGCCATTCAATGTGATCGCGGCTGATCGTTCTCAATCAGTACCCCGTTCCTGCCTTCTCCCCATACCCCCTGATTCCGCTATCCTTAAGAGCTCTATCTAACTCTTTCTCTTGAATGCATCCGGAGAATTGGCCTCCACTGCCTTCTGAGGCAGAGAATTCCACAGATTCACAAATCTCTGACTGGGAAAGTTTTTCCTCATCTCTGCTCTAAATGGCCGACCCCTTATTCTTAAACTGTGTGGCCCCTTGTTTTGGACTCCCCCAACATTGGGAACATGTTTCTGCCTCTAACGTGTCCAACCCCTTAATAATCTTATACGTTTCGATAAGATCCTTCTAAATTCCAGTGTATACAAGCCTAGTCGCTCCAGTCTTTCAACATACGACAGTCCCGCCATTCCGGGAATTAACCTGGTGAACCTACGCTGCACGCCCTCATTAGCAGGAATATCCTTCCTCAAATTTGGAGACCAAAACTGCACACAGTACTCCAGGTGCGGTCTCACTAGGGCCCTGTACAACTGCAGAAGAACATCTTTGCTCCTATACTCAACTCCTCTTGTTATGAAGGCCAAACTTCCAATGGCTTTTCTTCACTGCTTGCTGTACCTGCATGCTTTTTTTTCAGTGACTGATGCACTAGGACACCCAAATCTCATTGTACGTCCCCTTTTCCTAACTTGACCATTCAGATAATACTCTGCCTTCCTATTCTTACCACCAAAGTGGATAACCTCACACTTATCCACATTAAACTGCATCTGCCATGCATCCGCCCACTCATGCAACCTGTCCAAGTCACCCTGCAAACCTCATAGCATCTTCCTCACAGTTCACACTACCACCCAGCTTTGTATCATCGGCAAATTTGCAGTCTGCAGTCGCTCCAGTCTTTCAACATACGACAGTCCCGCCATTCCGGGGATTAACCTGGTGAACCTACGCTGCACGCCCTCAATAGCAAGGACGTCCTTCCTCAAATTTGGAGACCAACCAAAACTGCACACAGTACTCCAGGTGCGGTCTCACCAGGGCCCTGTACAACTGCAGAAGGACCTCTTTGCTACTAAACTCAAACTAGGAGACCAAAACTGTACGCAGTACTCCAGGTGGCGTTCTCACTCCGCAAAGGGGTCAAACCACACAAGGCCGCAGGCCCGGATGGAGTTCAAGGAAGGGTTACTTAGGGACTGTGATGAACAGTTGGCTGAGGTATTCGCCAGGATCTTTAACCTGTCATTATCTCTGGCTACGGTCCCCAAGTGCCTGGAGTCGTCTACCACAGTGCCTGTACCGAAAAAAAACAAAGATCACCAACCTGAACGACTATCGCCCGGTTGCCCGAACTCCGATAGTCATGAAACATAGAAAATAGGTGTAGGAGTAGGCTATTCGGCCCTTCGAGCCTGTACGCACCGCAATTCAATACGATCGTGGCCGATCATCCAACTCAGTATCCCGTACCTGCCTTCTCTCCGTACCCCCCGATCCCTTTAGCCACAAGGGCCACATCAAACTCCCTCTTAAATATAGCCAACGAACTGGCCTCAACTACCTTCTGTGGCAGAGAATTCCACAGATTCACCACTCTCTGTGTGAAAAAAAACGTTCTCTTCTCGGTCCTAAAAGACTTCCCCTTTATCCTTAAACTGTGACCCCTGTTCTGGACTTCCCCAACATCGGGAACAATCTTCCCGCATCTAGCCTGTCCGACCCCTTAAGAATTTTGTGTGTTTCTCCCCTGAATCTTCTAAATTCCAGCGAGTACAAGCCGAGTCTATCCAGACTATCTTCATATGAAAGTCCTACCATTCCAGGAATCAATCTGGTGAACCTTCTCTGTACTCCCTCTATGGCAAGAATGTCTTTCCTCAGATTAGGAGACCAAAACTGTACGCAATACTCCAGGTGCGGTCTCACCAGGGCCCTGTACGACTGCAGAAGGACTCCTTTGCTCCTAAACTCAAACAAGGAGACCAAAACGGTACGCAATACTCCAGGTGGCGGTCTCACCAATGCCCCTGTGCACGTGCAGCAGAACCTCCCTGCTCCTATACTCAAATCCCCTCCCTATGAATGCCAACATACCATTGGCTTTCTCCACTGCCCGCTGCACCTGCATGCCTACTTTCAATGACTGGTGCACCACGACACCCAGGGTCTCGTTGCATCTCCCTTCTCCTAATCGGTCACCATTCAGGATAATAGTCTGCTTTCCCGTTCTTGCCACCCAAAGTGGACAACCTCACATTTATCCAGAAGTGCTTTGAAAGGCTGGCCCTCTCACACATCAAATCCAGCATCACTGACTCACTGGACTCGTGTCAATGTGCCAACACATCCACAGAGGACGCCATCTCTCTGGCTCTTCGCACTGTCCTGACTCACCTGGAGAGACAGGGCACGTACGCGAGGATGCTACTCATTGACTCTAGCTCTGCCTTCAAACACGTTCATCCCCCACCAAGCTCGTCACCAAACTCCACCAGCTAGGCCTCGGCTTGCCGTTGTCCATGATTAGGAGTAGAATTGGGCCATTCGGCCCATCAAGTTTACTCCGCCATTCAATCATGGCTGACCTATCTCTCTCTCCAAACCCCATTCTCCTGCCTTCTCCCCATAACCTCTGACACCTGTACTAATTCAGAATCTATCTATCTCTGCCTTACAAATATCCACCGACTTGCCCTCCACAGCCTTCTGTGGCAAAGAATCCCACAGATTCACCACCCTCTGACTAAAGAAATCTCTCCTCATCTCTTTCCTAAAGGACTCTGTCCCTTTAATTCTGAGGCTATGACTAGTCCCTAGACTCTCCCACTAGTGGAAACATCCTCTCCACATCCACTCTATCCAAGCCTTTCACTATTCTGTATGTTTCAATAGACAATAGGTGCAGGAGGAGGCCATTTGGCCCTTCGAGCCTGTACGCCATTCAATGTGATCATGGCTGATCATTCTCAATCAGTACCCCGTTCCTGCCTTCTCCCCATACCCCCTGACTCCGCTATCCTTAAGAGCTCTATCTAGCTCTCTCTTGAATGTATTCAGAGAATTGGCCTCCACTGCCCTCTGAGGCAGAGAATCCCACAGATTCAAACTCTCTTTTTTTATAATTTTTTATAAATTTTATTTAAGTTTTAACAGAACTCATACATGTTACATTTCATGGTAAGCAATAATAACTACATTATAAATTCGATTATACATGTATTGTTCTGTATTATCTCCCCTCCCACCACCCCCCCTTCCCCCCACCCCCCAGTTAAAAAGAAGGAAAAAGAAAAAGAAAAAGAAAGAGAGAAAGAAAGAAATCTGGAGTCCAGAATGAGACACTTCTGGGTAATTTCTGCAAACCATCTTTCAAATCTTATTTCATTTTGATCTTTCCAAGTGACCGCTACACATTTTTTTGCTACTGCTATTGCTATTTTGAGAAATCTTTCCTGATGTTTATCTAAAATTAGCTTTGGTAATATTCCTTTTGTATCTCCCAATAAAAACAACCTTGAATCCATTGGTATGATCTTATTCATCATTGTTCCAAATTTCTTTTTAGGTCTTTCCAAAAAGGAGTTGACTTCTGACATGCCCATGTAGAGTGTAAAAAAGTACCCACGTCTTGGTTGCATCTAAAACAAATTTCAGATGAGTTTGGTTTTAAATTGTTTAATTTTTTCGGGGTTAAATATAGTTGATGTAAAAAATTATATTGTACTAAACTATATCTCACATTAATAGTATTTTTTCATACTATCTAAACACAGCCTTTCCCAACTTGGTTCATCAATGATAATATTAAGATCTGTTTCCCATCTTTGTCTTGATTTTTGAATTCCTATCTTTGCACTAGATTTTTGTAATAATTTATACATTGATGATATACATTTTTTTATTCCCTTGCCCTGAATCAGGGTTTCAATTCCTTTAATCTGAAATAGAGACATTGAATTACCTAACTTTTCCCTTAAAAAAGATTGTAATTGATAATAGAAAAAAATACTATTCCCTGGAATTTGATATTTATTTCTCAATTGAGAAAATGTCAAAAAGTTATTTCCTTCATAGCAATCTCCTATATGTTTAATACCCTTCTGTTCCCAGACTTGTAGTATTTGATTATTCCAAGCAAACGGCAATAATCTATTTTTTACTAATGGAGTTTTAGCTGTTAAAACAAATCTTTTATCATTAACTTTAACTGTTTTCAACAATGTATTAATTAAATGTTTTAGCAAAGGTGACTCTTTATCCTTAACTAATAGCTTCGCTTTCCATTTATATATAAATTCTTCTGGACATAACTCTTTTATTTTATCCATTTCAATTTTAACCCATGCTGTTTTTCCACCCTCTTGATAAAAGGATGAAATAAAACTCATTTGTGCTGCCAGATAATAATTTTCATGTTCATTTTTCCAGAGACACTCTTGGCATTTTACCTTTCCAAAGAAAATTCCTCACAATTTTGTTCAATTCTTGAAATTTTTTATTTAGCAAAGGTATAGGCAGTGTTTGGAATAAATACTTTATCCTCGGAAAAATATTCATCTTAATACAGTTCACTCTCCCTAACAATGTAATTGGAAGATTCATCCATTTCTTCAGGTCCTCATCTATTTTTTTTATCAGTGGTTTATAATTTAATTTATACAAATTATTTAACTTATTATCTACTTTAACTCCTAAGTACTTAATGCCTTCTTTTTGCCATTTAAACTGACTTTCTCTTTTACATTGGTTATAATTGCCTTCAAAAAGAGGCATTATTTCAGTTTTATCTTTATTAATTTTATATCCTGATACTTTCCCGTATTCCTCCAATCTGAAATATAATTTTCTTAAGGATTCCAATGGTCTAGTAAGACAAATTAAGACATCATCTGCAAATAAAGTAATTTTGTGATCTTCCTGATTAACTTTAAATCCTTTAATGTCTGAATCTGATCTTATTAGTTCTGCCAGAGGTTCAATAGCCAGATTCAAACTCTCTGTCACAGATTTAAAACTAGCCACCTTCCCTGTCCTCATGTATCTTTGCAAACAACTCGTCTGTCTGTCTGTGCTGGCTTTTGCAGGACACAT
>NW_027602197.1:20000-45465 GCF_053455715.1 Rhinoraja longicauda | reverse complement strand
TATCCTAATACGATGCATTAGTCACGTTTAACATTTGAGAGGTTTTGCAGGATTATTATTGCATTTCACATCGCAGGGTGTTGCAATATTTCTTTAATGCAAGGCGATCACTGCATTTAACATTGCAGCAGCCTGAAAAGTCATCCTAATGCGATGCCGGGGGTAGTAAATACAATAATAATACTATAGCAATAATAATTTATATTATTAATAATAAGAATAAATCAAAGATTGATTGATTGATCGATCGGTGGGTGGGTGTGTGGATGGATGTCAGGAATTTGAGAGATTTTGCATGATTATTACAATGATTTTAATGCGTTTAATACCCCAGAACAGCTGCAATTTTGCTTTAATGCAAGGCCTGCGCTGCATTTAACATTGCAGGAGCCTAATTGCATTTAACATTTGAGAGGATTTGCAAAATTATTGCAATTAATTTTATTGCATTTAACATCCCAGGGGGTTGCAATATTGCTTTAATGCAACGCCAGCGCTGCATTTAACAATGCAGCAGCCTGCAAAGTTATCCTAATACGATGCATTAGTCGCATTTAACATTTGAGAGGTTTTGCAGGATTATTATTATTGCATTTCACATCGCAGGGTGTTGCAATATTTCTTTAATGCAAGGCGATCACTGCATTTAACATTGCAGCAGCCTGAAAAGTCATCCTAATGCGATGCATTTGTTGCATTTAACATTTGAGAGGTTTTGCAAAATTATTGCAATTAATTTAATGCATTTAACACCCACTGTGGGTCGCTAGATGACTTTAATGCAAGGCCATCACTGCATTTAACATTGCAGCAGCCTGCAAAGTTATCCTAATACGATGCATTAGTCCCGTTTAACATTTGAGAGGTTTTGCAGGATTATTATTGCATTTCACATCGCAGGGTGTTGCAATATTTCTTTAATGCAAGGCGATGCATTGCTTATTATTAATAATATAAATTATTATTACTATAGTATTATTATTGTATTTACTACCCCCGGCATCGCATTAGGATGACTTTTCAGGCTGCTGCAATGTTAAATGCAGTGATCGCCTTGCATTAAAGAAATATTGCAACACCCTGCGATGTGAAATGCAATAATAATCCTGCAAAACCTCTCAAATGTTAAATGCGACTAATGCATCGTATTAGGATAACTTTGCAGGCTGCTGCAATGTTAAATGCAGTGATGGCCTTGCATTAAAGTCATCTAGCGACCCCCAGTGGGTGTTAAATGCAATAAAATTAATTGCAATCATTTTACAAAACCTCTCAAATGTTAAATGCAACAAATGCATCGCATTAGGATGACTTTTCAGGCTGCTGCAATGTTAAATGCAGCGCTGGCCTTGCATTTAAGCAATATTGCAACCCCCTGGGATGTTAAATGCAATAAAATTAATTGCAATCATTTTGCAAAACCTCTCAAATGTTAAATGCAATTAATGCAACGCATTAGAACAACTTTGCAGGCTCCTGCAATGTTAAATGCAGCGCAGGCCTTGCATTAAAGCAAAATTGCAGCTGTTCTGGGGTATTAAACGCATTAAAATCATTGTAATAATCATGCAAAATCTCTCAAATGTTCAATCCAACTAATGCATCGTACCATTAAAATCTTTATTGGTGTACGGTTCTTCCTGACATCCATCCACCCACCCACCGATCAATCAATCAATCAATCTTTGATTAATTCTTATTATTATTAATAATATAAATTATTATTACTATAGTATTATTATTGTATTTACTACCCCCGGCACTTAGCGGAACCTCCAGGGCAGGGAGGAGACTATCCGGCATGTGGAAGTGCTTCTGGGAAGTGTGTCTGATGTGTGTGGGTCTGTGTGTGTCTGTGTGTGTGTGGGTGTGTGTGTGGGTGTGTGTGTGTGTGGGTGGGTGTGTGGGTGTGTGGGTGTGTGTGTGGGTCTGTGTTTGGGTCTGTGTTTGGGTCTGTGTTTGAGTCTGTGTTTGGGTTTGTGTTTGGGTTTGTGTTTGGGTCTGTGTTTGGGTTTGTGTTTGGGTCTGTGTTTGTGTTTGTGTTTGGGTCTCCCCCCCTCTCCCTCTCCCCCAGCTCTCTCCCCCCCTCTCTCTCTCCCCCAGCTCTATCTCTCCCCCCCTCTCTCTCTCTCCCCCAGCAATAAAAAACAGACATCACCCTAATTGTGTGCGTGTGTGTGTGTGTGTGTGTGTGTGTGTGTGTGTGTGAGCTGACTGACTTACCCCAGTCTAGTAGACACTCCGACACTCCAGCAGTTGTGACCAAGCTTGCGATGGCCATCTTTTATCTGCCTGCCTGCCTGCCTGCCACCCGCGCCAACCTGAAGGGACCAAACACTTGTCTTACACTCAGCCCATAACAGATATTGATTAACCCCGTACATACATACATACTTATACGGAACAGGGATAAAGAATAAACAGGTGTCGTGCGTGTGTGTGCGCGCGCGTTATAAACAAGTGCTGTCTGTGAAAAAATCTTTATTGGTGTACGGTTCCTCCTGACATCCACCCACCCACCCACCCACCGATCGATCAATCAATCAATCTTTGATTTATTCTTATTATTAATAATATAAATTATTATTACTATAGTATTATTATTGTATTTACTAACCCCGGCATCGCATTAGGATGACTTTTCAGGCTGCTGCAATGTTAAATGCAGTGATCGCCTTGCATTAAAGAAATATTGCAACACCCTGCGATGTGAAATGCAATAATAATCCTGCAAAACCTCTCAAATGATAAACGTGACTAATGCATCGTATTAGGATAACTTTGCAGGCTACTGCAATGTTAAATGCAGCGATGGCCTTGCATTAAAGTCATCTAGCGACCCCCAATGGATGTTATATGCATTAAATTAATTGCAATAATTTTGCAAAACCTCTCAAATGTTAAATGCAACAAATGCATCGCATTAGGAAGACTTTTCAGGCTGCTGCAATGTTAAATGCAGTGATCGCCTTGCATTAAAGAAATATTGCAACACCCTGCGATGTGAAATGCAATAATAATCCTGCAAAACCTCTCAAATGTTAAATGCGACTAATGCATCGTATTAGGATAACTTTGCAGGCTGCTGCAATGTTAAATGCAGTGATGGCCTTGCATTAAAGTCATCTAGCGACCCCCAGTGGGTGTTAAATGCAATAAAATTAATTGCAATCATTTTGCAAAACCTCTCAAATGTTAAATGCAACAAATGCATCGCATTAGGATGACTTTTCAGGCTGCTGCAATGTTAAATGCAGCGCTGGCCTTGCATTTAAGCAATATTGCAACCCCCTGGGATGTTAAATGCAATAAAATTAATTGCAATCATTTTGCAAAACCTCTCAAATGTTAAATGCAATTAATGCAACGCATTAGAACAACTTTGCAGGCTCCTGCAATGTTAAATGCAGCGCAGGCCTTGCATTAAGGCAAAATTGCAGCTGTTCTGGGGTATTAAACGCATTAAAATCATTGTAATAATCATGCAAAATCTCTCAAATGTTCAATCCAACTAATACATCGTACCATTAAAATCTTTATTGGTGTACGGTTCTTCCTGACATCCATCCACCCACCCACCGATCAATCAATCAATCAATCTTTGATTAATTCTTATTATTATTAATAATATAAATTATTATTACTATAGTATTATTATTGTATTTACTACCCCTGGCACGTAGCAGAACCTCCAGGGCAGGGAGGAGACTATCCGGCATGTGGAAGTGCTTCTGGGAAGTGTGTCTGATGTGTGTGGGTCTGTGTGTGTCTGTGTGTGTGTGGGTGTGTGTGTGTGTGGGTGTGTGTGTGGGTGTGTGGGTGTGTGTGTGGGTGTGTGTGTGGGTCTGTGTTTGGGTCTGTGTTTGGGTCTGTGTTTGAGTCTGTGTTTGGGTTTGTGTTTGGGTTTGTGTTTGGGTCTGTGTTTGGGTTTGTGTTTGGGTTTGTGTTTGGGTTTGTGTTTGGGTCTGTGTTTGTGTTTGTGTTTGGGTCTCCCCCCCTCTCCCTCTCCCCCAGCTCTCTCCCCCCCTCTCTCTCTCCCCCAGCTCTACCTCTCCCCCCCTCTCTCTCTCTCCCCCAGCAATAAAAAACAGACGTCATGCTAATTGTGTGCGTGTGTGTGTGTGTGTGTGTGTGTGTGTGTGTGTGTGTGTGTGTGAGCTGACTGACTTACCCCAGTCTAGTAGAAACTCCGACACTCCAGCAGTTGTGACCAAGCTTGCGATGGCCATCTTTTATCTGCCTGCTTGCCTGCCTGCCACCCGCGCCAACCTGAAGGGCCGAAACACTTGTCTTACACTCAGCCCATAACAGATATTGATTAACCCCGTACATACATACATACTTATACGGAACAGGGATAAAGAATAAACAGGTGTCGTGCGTGTGTGTGCGCGCGCGTTATAAACAAGTGCTGTCTGTGAAAAAATCTTTATTGGTGTACGGTTCCTCCTGACATCCACCCACCCACCCACCGATCGATCGATCAATCAATCAATCAATCTTTGATTAATTCTTATTATTAATAATATAAATTATTATTACTATAGTATTATTATTGTATTTACTACCCCCGGCATCGCATTAGGATGACTTTTCAGGCTGCTGCAATGTTAAATGCAGTGATCGCCTTGCATTAAAGAAATATTGCAACACCCTGCGATGTGAAATGCAATAATAATCCTGCAAAACCTCTCAAATGTTAAACGTGACTAATGCATCGTATTAGGATAACTTTGCAGGCTACTGCAATGTTAAATGCAGTGATGGCCTTGCATTAAAGTCATCTAGCGACCCCCCCATGGATGTTATATGCATTAAATTAATTGCAATAATTTTGCAAAACCTCTCAAATGTTAAATGCAACAAATGCATCGCATTAGGATGACTTTTCTGGCTGCTGCAATGTTAAATGCAGTGATCGCCTAGCATTAAAGAAATATTGCAACACCCTGCGATGTGAAATGCAATAATAATCCTGCAAAACCTCTCAAATGTTAAACGTGACTAATGCATCGTATTAGGATAACTTTGCAGGCTACTGCAATGTTAAATGCAGTAATGGCCTTGCAATAAAGTCATCTAGCGACCCCCCATGGATGTTATATGCATTAAATTAATTGCAATAATTTTGCAAAACCTCTCAAATGTTAAATGCAACAAATGCATCGCATTAGGATGACTTTTCTGGCTGCTGCAATGTTAAATGCAGTGATCGCCTTGCATTAAAGAAATATTGCAACACCCTGCGATGTGAAATGCAATAATAATCCTGCAAAACCTCTCAAATGTTAAACGTGACTAATGCATCGTATTAGGATAACTTTGCAGGCTACTGCAATGTTAAATGCAGTGATGGCCTTGCATTAAAGTCATCTAGCGACCCCCCATGGATGTTATATGCATTAAATTAATTGCAATAATTTTGTAAAACCTCTCAAATGTTAAATGCAACAAATGCATCGCATTAGGATGACTTTTCTGGCTGCTGCAATGTTAAATGCAGTGATCGCCTAGCATTAAAGAAATATTGCAACACCCTGCGATGTGAAATGCAATAATAATCCTGCAAAACCTCTCAAATGTTAAACGTGACTAATGCATCGTATTAGGATAACTTTGCAGGCTACTGCAATGTTAAATGCAGTAATGGCCTTGCATTAAAGTCATCTAGCGACCCCCCATGGATGTTATATGCATTAAATTAATTGCAATAATTTTGCAAAACCTCTCAAATGTTAAATGCAACAAATGCATCGCATTAGGATGACTTTTCTGGCTGCTGCAATGTTAAATGCAGTGATCGCCTTGCATTAAAGAAATATTGCAACACCCTGCGATGTGAAATGCAATAATAATCCTGCAAAACCTCTCAAATGTTAAACGTGACTAATGCATCGTATTAGGATAACTTTGCAGGCTACTGCAATGTTAAATGCAGTGATGGCCTTGCATTAAAGTCATCTAGCGACCCCCCATGGATGTTATATGCATTAAATTAATTGCAATAATTTTGCAAAACCTCTCAAATGTTAAATGCAACAAATGCATCACATTAGGATGACTTTTCTGGCTGCTGCAATGTTAAATGCAGTGATCGCCTAGCATTAAAGAAATATTGCAACACCCTGCGATGTGAAATGCAATAATAATCCTGCAAAACCTCTCAAATGTTAAACGTGACTAATGCATCGTATTAGGATAACTTTGCAGGCTATTGCAATGTTAAATGCAGTGATGGCCTTGCATTAAAGTCATCTAGCGACCCCCCATGGATGTTATATGCATTAAATTAATTGCAATAATTTTGCAAAACCTCTCAAATGTTAAATGCAACAAATGCATCGCATTAGGATGACTTTTCTGGCTGCTGCAATGTTAAATGCAGTGATCGCCTAGCATTAAAGAAATATTGCAACACCCTGCGATGTGAAATGCAATAATAATCCTGCAAAACCTCTCAAATGTTAAATGCGACTAAAGCATCGTATTAGGATAACTTTGCAGGCTGTTGCATTGTTAAATGCAGCGCTGGCGTTGCATTAAAGCAATATTGCAACCCCCTGGGATGTTAAATGCAATAAAATTAATTGCAATAATTTTGCAAAACCTCTCAAATGTTAAATGCAATTAATGCAACGCATTAGAACAATTTTGCAGGCTCCTGCAATGTTAAATGCAGCGCAGGCCTTGCATTAAAGCAAAATTGCAGCTGTTCTGGGGTATTAAACGCATTAAAATCATTGTAATAATCATGCAAAATCTCTCAAATGTTCAATGCAACTAATGCATGGTACCATTAAAATCTTTATTGGTGTACGGTTCCCCCTGACATCCATCCACCCACCCACCGATCGATCAATCAATCAATCAATCAATCTTTGATTAATTCTTATTATTATTAATAATATAAATTATTATTACTATAGTATTATTATTGTATTTACTACCCCCGGCATGTAGCGGAACCTCCAGGGCAGGGAGGAGACTATCCGGCATGTGGAAGTGCTTCAGGGAAGTGTGTCTGATGTGTGTGGGTCTGTGTGTGTCTGTGTGTGTGTGTGTGGGTGTGTGTGTGGGTGTGTGTGTGTGGGTGTGTGTGTGTGGGTGTGTGTGTGGGTGTGTGTGTGGGTCTGTGTTTGGGTCTGTGTTTGGGTTTGTGTTTGGGTTTGTGTTTGGGTTTGTGTTTGGGTTTGTGTTTGGGTCTGTGATTGGGTTTGTGTTTGGGTCTGTGTTTGGGTCTGTGTTTGGGTTTGTGTTTGTGTTTGGTTTGTGTTCGTGTTTGGGTTTGTGTTTGGGTTTGTGTTTGGGTTTGTGTTTGGGTTTGTGTTTGGGTTTGTGTTTGGGTTTGTGTTTGTGTTTGTGTTTGGGTCTCCCCCCTCTCCCCCCCCTCTCTCTCCCCCCAGCTCTCTCTCTCTCTCTCTCTCTCCCCCCCCAGCTCTATCTCTCCCCCCCTCTCTCTCTCCCCCAGCAATAAAAAACAGACGTCACCCTAATTGTGTGCGTGTGTGTGTGTGTGTGTGTGTGAGAGAGCTGAATGACTTACCCCAGTCTAGTAGACACTCCGACACTCCAGCAGTTGTGACCAAGCTTGCGATGGCCGTCTTTTATCTGCCTGCCTGCCTGCCTGCCACCCGCGCCAACCTGAAGGGCCCAAACACTTGTCTTACACTCAGCCCATAACAGATATTGATTAACCCCGTACATACATACATACTTATACGGAACAGGGATAAAGAATAAACAGGTGTCGTGCGTGTGTGTGCGCGCGCGTTATAAACAAGTGCTGTCTGTGAAAAAATCTTTATTGGTGTACGGTTCCTCCTGACATCCACCCACCCACCCACCGATCGATCGATCAATCAATCAATCAATCAATCTTTGATTAATTCTTATTATTAATAATATAAATTATTATTACTATAGTATTATTATTGTATTTACTACCCCCGGCATCGCATTAGGATGACTTTTCAGGCTGCTGCAATGTTAAATGCAGTGATCGCCTTGCATTAAAGAAATATTGCAACACCCTGCGATGTGAAATGCAATAATAATCCTGCAAAACCTCTCAAATGTTAAACGTGACTAATGCATCGTATTAGGATAACTTTGCAGGCTACTGCAATGTTAAATGCAGTGATGGCCTTGCATTAAAGTCATCTAGCGACCCCCCATGGATGTTATATGCATTAAATTAATTGCAATAATTTTGCAAAACCTCTCAAATGTTAAATGCAACAAATGCATCGCAATAGGATGACTTTTCTGGCTGCTGCAATGTTAAATACAGTGATCGCCTAGCATTAAAGAAATATTGCAACACCCTGCGATGTGAAATGCAATAATAATCCTGCAAAACCTCTCAAATGTTAAACGTGACTAATGCATCGTATTAGGATAACTTTGCAGGCTACTGCAATGTTAAATGCAGTGATGGCCTTGCATTAAAGTCATCTAGCGACCCCCCATGGATGTTATATGCATTAAATTAATTGCAATAATTTTGCAAAAACCTCTCAAATGTTAAATGCAACAAATGCATCGCAATAGGATGACTTTTCTGGCTGCTGCAATATTAAATACAGTGATCGCCTAGCATTAAAGAAATATTGCAACACCCTGCGATGTGAAATGCAATAATAATCCTGCAAAACCTCTCAAATGTTAAACGTGACTAATGCATCGTATTAGGATAACTTTGCAGGCTACTGCAATGTTAAATGCAGTGATGGCCTTGCATTAAAGTCATCTAGCGACCCCCCATGGATGTTATATGCATTAAATTAATTGCAATAATTTTGCAAAACCTCTCAAATGTTAAATGCAACAAATGCATCGCAATAGGATGACTTTTCTGGCTGCTGCAATGTTAAATACAGTGATCGCCTAGCATTAAAGAAATATTGCAACACCCTGCGATGTGAAATGCAATAATAATCCTGCAAAACCTCTCAAATGTTAAACGTGACTAATGCATCGTATTAGGATAACTTTGCAGGCTACTGCAATGTTAAATGCAGTGATGGCCTTGCATTAAAGTCATCTAGCGACCCCCCATGGATGTTATATGCATTAAATTAATTGCAATAATTTTGCAAAACCTCTCAAATGTTAAATGCAACAAATGCATCGCATTAGGATGACTTTTCTGGCTGCTGCAATGTTAAATGCAGTGATCGCCTTGCATTAAAGAAATATTGCAACACCCTGCGATGTGAAATGCAATAATAATCCTGCAAAACCTCTCAAATGTTAAACGTGACTAATGCATCGAATTAGGATAACTTTGCAGGCTACTGCAATGTTAAATGCAGTGATGGCCTTGCATTAAAGTCATCTAGCGACCCCCCATGGATGTTATATGCATTAAATTAATTGCAATAATTTTGCAAAACCTCTCAAATGTTAAATGCAACAAATGCATCGCATTAGGATGACTTTTCTGGCTGCTGCAATGTTAAATGCAGTGATCGCCTTGCATTAAAGAAATATTGCAACACCCTGCGATGTGAAATGCAATAATAATCCTGCAAAACCTCTCAAATGTTAAATGCGACTAAAGCATCGTATTAGGATAACTTTGCAGGCTGCTGCATTGTTAAATGCAGCGCTGGCGTTGCATTAATGCAATATTGCAACCCCCCTGGGATGTTAAATGCAATAAAATTAATTGCAATAATTTTGCAAAACCTCTCAAATGTTAAATGCAATTAATGCAACGCATTAGAACAACTTTGCAGGCTCCTGCAATGTTAAATGCAGCGCAGGCCTTGCATTAAAGCAAAATTGCAGCTGTTCTGGGGTATTAAACGCATTAAAATCATTGTAATAATCATGCAAAATCTCTCAAATGTTCAATGCAACTAATGCATGGTACCATTAAAATCTTTATTGGTGTACGGTTCCCCCTGACATCCATCCACCCACGCACCGATCGATCAATCAATCAATCAATCTTTGATTAATTCTTATTATTATTAATAATATAAATTAATAATTCTTGTTGTGTCAAGAAGGCACAACAAAGACTGTTCTACTTAAGAACACTGAAAAAGTCTGGTCTACCCCAACAGCTGCTGAAGACCTTCTACCGCTGCACCATAGAGAGCATCCTAACGCATGGAATCCCTGTGTGGTACCTCAGCTGCACGGAGGCAGAAAGGAAAGCTCTACAGCGGGTAGTCCATAGAGCTCAGAGGGCCATCGGAACACAGCTACCAGACTTGGAGGGCATCTACAACACACGATGCCTCAGAAAAGCCACCAGCATCCACAAAGACTCTTCACACCCCTGCAACAGTCTGTTCGAACTCCTTCCATCGGGCAGACGATACAAGGCCTTCTATGCCCGCACCTCCAGACTCAGGAACAGCTTCATCCCCAGGGCCATAGCTGCTATGAACCGGTCCTGCTGAGCCGGATGGCCACAACGCATAGATCAACTTGCACTTTACCCTGTCCAAAACTGTTACAACTGTTCGTTTCGTTGGGTTGCTGCTGTCTAAATTACCTAAATTAGTGCATCGTATGGGAGGCGCATTCCCAATCTCGTTGTACCCCTGGGTACAATGACAATAAAGATATATTGTATTGTATTGTATTGTATTGTATACATACATACTTATATGGAACAGGGATAAAGAATAAACAGGTGTCGTGCGTGTGTGTGCGCGTGCGTTATAAACAAGTGCTGTCTGTGAAAAAATCTTTATTGGTGTACGGTTCCTCCTGACATCCACCCACCCACCCACCGATCGATCGATCAATCAATCAATCAATCTTTGATTAATTCTTATTATTAATAATATAAATTATTATTACTATAGTATTATTATTGTATTTACTACCCCCGGCACGTAGCGGAACCTCCAGGGCAGGGAGGAGACTATCCGGCATGTGGAAGTGCTTCTGGGAAGTGTGTCTGATGTGTGTGGGTCTGTGTGTGTCTGTGTGTGTGTGGGTGTGTGTGTGGGTGTGTGTGTGGGTGTGTGTGTGTGTGTGGGTGTGTGTGTGGGTCTGTGTTTGGGTCTGTGTTTGGGTCTGTGTTTGAGTCTGTGTTTGGGTTTGTGTTTGGGTTTGTGTTTGGGTTTGTGTTTGGGTTTGTGTTTGGGTTTGTGTTTGGGTCTCCCCCCCTCTCCCCCCCTCTCTCTCTCCCCCAGCTCTCTCTCTCTCTCTCTCTCTCTCCCCCCCAGCTCTATCTCTCCCCCCTCTCTCTCTCCCCCAGCAATAAAAAACAGACGTCACCCTAATTGTGTGCGTGTGTGTGTGTGTGTGTGTGTGAGAGCTGACTGACTTACCCCAGTCTAGTAGACACTCCGACACTCCAGCAGTTGTGACCAAGCTTGCGATGGCCGTCTTTTATCTGCCTGCCTGCCTGCCTGCCACCCGCGCCAACCTGAAGGGCCCAAACACTTGTCTTACACTCAGCCCATAACAGATATTGATTAACCCCGTACATACATACATACTTATATGGAACAGGGATAAAGAATAAACAGGTGTCGTGCGTGTGTGTGCGCGCGCGTTATAAACAAGTGCTGTCTGTGAAAAAATCTTTATTGGTGTACGGTTCCTCCTGACATCCACCCACCCACCCACTGATCGATCGATCAATCAATCAATCAATCTTTGATTAATTCTTATTATTAATAATATAAATTATTATTACTATAGTATTATTATTGTATTTACTACCCCCGGCATCGCATTAGGATGACTTTTCAGGCTGCTGCAATGTTAAATGCAGTGATCGCCTTGCATTAAAGAAATATTGCAACACCCTGCGATGTGAAATGCAATAATAATCCTGCAAAACCTCTCAAATGTTAAACGTGACTAATGCATCGTATTAGGATAACTTTGCAGGCTACTGCAATGTTAAATGCAGTGATGGCCTTGCATTAAAGTCATCTAGCGACCCCCCATGGATGTTATATGCATTAAATTAATTGCAATAATTTTGCAAAACCTCTCAAATGTTAAATGCAACAAATGCATCGCATTAGGATGACTTTTCTGGCTGCTGCAATGTTAAATGCAGTGATCGCCTAGCATTAAAGAAATATTGCAACACCCTGCGATGTGAAATGCAATAATAATCCTGCAAAACCTCTCAAATGTTAAACGTGACTAATGCATCATATTAGGATAACTTTGCAGGCTACTGCAATGTTAAATGCAGTGATGGCCTTGCATTAAAGTCATCTAGCGACCCCCCATGGATGTTATATGCATTAAATTAATTGCAATAATTTTGCAAAACCTCTCAAATGTTAAATGCAACAAATGCATCGCATTAGGATGACTTTTCTGGCTGCTGCAATGTTAAATGCAGTGATCGCCTAGCATTAAAGAAATATTGCAACGCCCTGCGATGTGAAATGCAATAATAATCCTGCAAAACCTCTCAAATGTTAAACGTGACTAATGCATCGTATTAGGATAACTTTGCAGGCTACTGCAATGTTAAATGCAGTGATGGCCTTGCATTAAAGTCACCTAGCTACCCCCAATGAATGTTTTCTGCATTAAATTAATTGCAATAATTTTGCAAAACCTCTCAAATGTTAAATGCAACAAATGCATCGCATTAGGATGACTTTTCAGGCTTGCTGCAATGTTAAATGCAGTGATCGCCTTGCATTAAAGAAATATTTCAACACCCTGCGATGTGAAATGCAATAATAATCCTGCAAAACCTCTCAAATGTTAAACGTGACTAATGCTTCGTATTAGGATAACTTTGCAGGCTACTGCAATGTTAAATGCAGCGCTGGCCTTGCATTAAAGCAATATTGCAACCCCCTGGGATGTTAAATGCAATAAAATTAATTGCAATCATTTTGCAAAACCTCTCAAATGTTAAATGCAATTAATGCAACGCATTAAAATCTTTATTGGTGTATGGTTCCTCCTGACATCCACCCACCCACCCACCGATCGATCAATCAATCAATCAATCTTTGATTTATTCTTATTATTAATAATATAAATTATTATTACTATAGTATTATTATTGTATTTACTACCCCCGGCATCGCATTAGGATGACTTTTCAGGCTGCTGCATTGTTAAATGCAGTGATCGCCTTGCATTAAAGAGACACCTGTGGCTGACAAGGGAAGTCAGGGACAGCATAAAAATTAAGGAGAGGAAGTATAACATAGCAAAGAAGAGTGGGAAGACAGAGGATTGGGACTCTTTTAAAGAGCAACAAAAGTTAACTAAAAAGGCAATACGAGGAGAAAAGATGAGGTACGAGGGTAAACTAGCCAATAATATAAAGGAGGATAGCAAAAGTTTTTTTAGGTACGTGAAGAGGAAAAAAATAGTCAAGGCAAATGTGGGTCCCTTGAAGACAGAAGCAGGGGAATTTATTATGGGGAACAAAGAAATGGCAGACGAGTTAAACCGTTACTTTGGATCTGTCTTCACTGAGGAAGATACACACAATCTCCCAAATGTTCTAGGGGCTGGAGAACCTAGGGTGATGGAGGAACTGAAGGAAATCCACATTAGGCAGGAAATGGTTTTGGGTAGACTGATGGGACTGAAGGCTGATAAATCCCCAGGGCCTGATGGTCTGCATCCCAGAGTACTTAAGGAGGTGGCTCTAGAAATAGTGGAAGCATTGGAGATCATTTTTCAATGTTCTATAGATTCAGGATCAGTTCCTGTGGATTGGAGGATAGCAAATGTTATCCCACTTTTTAAGAAAGGAGGGAGAGAGAAAACGGGTAATTATAGACCAGTTAGTCTGACATCAGTGGTGGGGAAAATGCTGGAGTCAATTATAAAAGACGAAATTGCTGAGCATTTGGATAGCAGTAACGGGATCGTTCCGAGTCAGCATGGATTTACGAAGGGGAAATCATGCTTGACAAATCTACTGGAATTTTTTGAGGATGTAACTAGGAAAATTGACAAGGGAGAGTCAGTGGATGTGGTGTACCTCGACTTTCAGAAAGCCTTCGACAAGGTCCCACATAGGAGATTAGTGGGCAAAATTAGGGCACATGGTATTGGGGGTAGGGTACTGACATGGATAGAAAATTGGTTAACAGACAGAAAGCAAAGAGTGGGGATAAATGGGTCCCTTTCGGAATGGCAGGTAGTGACCAGTGGGGTACCGCAAGGTTCGGTGCTGGGACCCCAGCTATTTACGATATACATTAATGACTTAGACGGAGGGATTAAAAGTACCATTAGCAAATTTGCAGATGATACTAAGTTGGGGGGTAGTGTGAATTGTGAGGAAGATGCAATAAGGCTGCAGGGTGACCTGGACAGGTTGTGTGAGTGGGCGGATACATGGCAGATGCAGTTTAATGTAGATAAGTGTGAGGTTATTCACTTTGGAAGTAAGAATAGAAAGGCAGATTATTATCTGAATGGTGTCAAGTTAGGAGGAGGGGGAGTTCAACGAGATCTGGGTGTACTAGTGCATCAGTCAATGAAAGGAAGCATGCAGGTTCAGCAGGCAGTGAAGAAAGCCAATGGAATGTTGGCCTTCGTAACAAGAGGAGTTGAGTATAGGAGCAAAGAGGTCCTTCTACAGTTGTACCGGGCCCTGGTGAGACCGCACCTGGAGTACTGTGTGCAGTTTTGGTCTCCAAATTTGAGGAAGGATATTCTTGCTATGGAGGGCGTGCAGCGTAGGTTCACTAGATTAATTCCCGGAATGGCGGGACTGTCGTATGTTGAAAGGCTGGAGCGATTGGGCTTGTATACACTGGAATTTAGAAGGATGAGGGGGGATCTTATTGAAACATATAAGATAATTAGGGGATTGGACACATTAGAGGCAGATAACATGTTCCCAATGTTGGGGGAGTCCAGAACAAGGGGCCACAGTTTGAGAATAAGGGGTAGGCCATTTAGAACGGAGATGAGGAAGAACTTTTTCAGTCAGAGGGTGGTGAAGGTGTGGAATTATCTGCCTCAGAAGGCAGTGGAGGCCAGTTCGTTGGATGCTTTCAAGAGAGAGCTGGATAGAGCTCTTAAGGATAGCGGAGTGAGGGGGTATGGGGAGAAGGCAGGAACGGGGTACTGATTGATAGTGATCAGCCATGATCGCATTGAATGGCGGTGCTGGCTCGAAGGGCTGAATGGCCTACTCCTGCACCTATTGTCTATTGTCTATTGTCTAAATATTGCAACACCCTGCGATGTGAAATGCAATAATAATCCTGCAAAACCTCTCAAATGTTAAACGTGACTAATGCATCGTATTAGGATAACTTTGCAGGCTACTGCAATGTTAAATGCAGTGATGGCCTTGCATTAAAGTCACCTAGCTACCCCCAATGGATGTTTTCTGCATTAAATTAATTGCAATAATTTTGCAAAACCTCTCAAATGTTAAATGCAACAAATGCATCGCATTAGGATGACTTTTCAGGCTTGCTGCAATGTTAAATGCAGTGATCGCCTTGCATTAAAGAAATATTGCAACACCCTGCGATGTGAAATGCAATAATAATCCTGCAAAACCTCTCAAATGTTAAATGCGACTAATGCATCGTATTAGGATAACTTTGCAGGCTGCTGCATTGTTAAATGCAGCGCTGACCTTGCATTAAAGCAATATTGCAACCCCCTGGGATGTTAAATGCAATAAAATTAATTGCAATCATTTTGCAAAACCTCTCAAATGTTAAATGCAATTAATGCAACGCATTAAAATCTTTATTGGTGTACGGTTCCTCCTGACATCCACCCACCCACCCACCGATCGATCAATCAATCAATCAATCTTTGATTTATTCTTATTATTAATAATATAAATTATTATTACTATAGTATTATTATTGTATTTACTACCCCCGGCATCGCATTAGGATGACTTTTCAGGCTGCTGCAATGTTAAATGCAGTGATCGCCTTGCATTAAAGAAATATTGCAACACCCTGCGATGTGAAATGCAATAATAATCCTGCAAAACCTCTCAAATGTTAAACGTGATTAATGCATCGTATTAGGATAACTTTGCAGGCTACTACAATGTTAAATGCAGTGATGGCCTTGCATTAAAGTCACCTAGCTACCCCCAATGGATGTTTTCTGCATTAAATTAATTGCAATAATTTTGCAAAACCTCTCAAATGTTAAATGCAACAAATGCATCGCATTAGGATGACTTTTCAGGCTTGCTGCAATGTTAAATGCAGTGATCGCCTTGCATTAAAGAAATATTGCAACACGCTGCGATGTGAAATGCAATAATAATCCTGCAAAACCTCTCAAATGTTAAATGCGACTAATGCATCGTATTAGGATAACTTTGCAGGCTGCTGCATTGTTAAATGCAGCGCTGGCCTTGCATTAAAGCAATATTGCAACCCCCTGGGATGTTAAATGCAATAAAATTAATTGCAATCATTTTGCAAAACCTCTCAAATGTTAAATGCAATTAATGCAACGCATTAAAATCTTTATTGGTGTACGGTTCCTCCTGACATCCACCCACCCACCCACCGATCGATCAATCAATCAATCAATCTTTGATTTATTCTTATTATTAATAATATAAATTATTATTACTATAGTATTATTATTGTATTTACTACACCCGGAATCGCATTAGGATGACTTTTCAGGCTGCTGCAATGTTAAATGCAGTGATCGCCTTGCATTAATGAAATATTGCAACACCCTGCGATGTGAAATGCAATAATAATCCTGCAAAACCTCTCAAATGTTAAACGTGACTAATGCTTCGTATTAGGATAACTTTGCAGGCTACTGCAATGTTAAATGCAGTGATGGCCTTGCATTAAAGTCACCTATCTACCCCCAATGGATGTTTTCTGCATTAAATTAATTGCAATAATTTTGCAAAACCTCTCAAATGTTAAATGCAACAAATGCATCGCATTAGGATGACTTTTCAGGCTTGCTGCAATGTTAAATGCAGTGATCGCCTTGCATTAAAGAAATATTGCAACACGCTGCGATGTGAAATGCAATAATAATCCTGCAAAACCTCTCAAATGTTAAATGCGACTAATGCATCGTATTAGGATAACTTTGCAGGCTGCTGCATTGTTAAATGCAGCGCTGGCCTTGCATTAAAGCAATATTGCAACCCCCTGGGATGTTAAATGCAATAAAATTAATTGCAATCATTTTGCAAAACCTCTCAAATGTTAAATGCAATTAATGCAACGCATTAAAATCTTTATTGGTGTACGGTTCCTCCTGACATCCACCCACCCACCCACCGATCGATCAATCAATCAATCAATCTTTGATTTATTCTTATTATTAATAATATAAATTATTATTACTATAGTATTATTATTGTATTTACTACACCCGGAATCGCATTAGGATGACTTTTCAGGCTGCTGCAATGTTAAATGCAGTGATCGCCTTGCATTAATGAAATATTGCAACACCCTGCGATGTGAAATGCAATAATAATCCTGCAAAACCTCTCAAATGTTAAACGTGACTAATGCTTCGTATTAGGATAACTTTGCAGGCTACTGCAATGTTAAATGCAGTGATGGCCTTGCATTAAAGTCACCTATCTACCCCCAATGGATGTTTTCTGCATTAAATTAATTGCAATAATTTTGCAAAACCTCTCAAATGTTAAATGCAACAAATGCATCGCATTAGGATGACTTTTCAGGCTTGCTGCAATGTTAAATGCAGTGATCGCCTTGCATTAAAGAAATATTGCAACACCCTGCGATGTGAAATGCAATAATAATCCTGCAAAACCTCTCAAATGTTAAATGCGACTAATGCATCGTATTAGTATAACTTTGCAGGCTGCTGCATTGTTAAATGCAGCGCTGGCCTAGCATTAAAGCAATATTGCAACCCCCTGGGATGTTAAATGCAATAAAATTAATTGCAATCATTTTGCAAAACCTCTCAAATGTTAAATGCAATTAATGCAACGCATTAAAATCTTTATTGGTGTACGGTTCCTCCTGACATCCACCCACCCACCCACCGATCGATCAATCAATCAATCAATCTTTGATTTATTCTTATTATTAATAATATAAATTATTATTACTATAGTATTATTATTGTATTTACTACCCCCGGCATCGCATTAGGATGACTTTTCAGGCTGCTGCAATGTTAAATGCAGTGATCGCCTTGCATTAAAGAAATATTGCAACACCCTGCGATGTGAAATGCAATAATAATCCTGCAAAACCTCTCAAATGTTAAACGTGACTAATGCTTCGTATTAGGATAACTTTGCAGGCTACTGCAATGTTAAATGCAGTGATGGCCTTGCATTAAAGTCACCTATCTACCCCCAATGGATGTTTTCTGCATTAAATTAATTGCAAAAATTTTGCAAAACCTCTCAAATGTTAAATGCAACAAATTCATCGCATTAGGATGACTTTTCAGGCTTGCTGCAATGTTAAATGCAGTGATCGCCTTGCATTAAAGAAATATTGCAACACCCTGCGATGTGAAATGCAATAATAATCCTGCAAAACCTCTCAAATGTTAAATGCGACTAATGCATCGTATTAGGATAACTTTGCAGGCTGCTGCATTGTTAAATGCAGCGCTGGCCTAGCATTAAAGCAATATTGCAACCCCCTGGGATGTTAAATGCAATAAAATTAATTGCAATCATTTTGCAAAACCTCTCAAATGTTAAATGCAATTAATGCAACGCATTAAAATCTTTATTGGTGTACGGTTCCTCCTGACATCCACCCACCCACCCACCGATCGATCAATCAATCAATCAATCAATCTTTGATTTATTCTTATTATTAATAATATAAATTATTATTACTATAGTATTATTATTGTATTTACTACCCCCGGCATCGCATTAGGATGACTTTTCAGGCTGCTGCAATGTTAAATGCAGTGATCGCCTTGCATTAAAGAAATATTGCAACACCCTGCGATGTGAAATGCAATAATAATCCTGCAAAACCTCTCAAATGTTAAACGTGACTAATGCATCATATTAGGATAACTTTGCAGGCTACTGCAATGTTAAATGCAGTGATGGCCTTGCATTAAAGTCACCTAGCTACCCCCAATGGATGTTTTCTGCATTAAATTAATTGCAATAATTTTGCAAAACCTCTCAAATGTTAAATGCAACAAATGCATCGCATTAGGATGACTTTTCAGGCTTGCTGCAATGTTAAATGCAGTGATCGCCTTGCATTAAAGAAATATTGCAACACCCTGCGATGTGAAATGCAATAATAATCCTGCAAAACCTCTCAAATGTTAAATGCGACTAATGCATCGTATTAGGATAACTTTGCAGGCTGCTGCATTGTTAAATGCAGCGCTGGCCTTGCATTAAAGCAATATTGCAACCCCCTGGGATGTTAAATGCAATAAAATTAATTGCAATCATTTTGCAAAACCTCTCAAATGTTAAATGCAATTAATGCAACGCATTAAAATCTTTATTGGTGTACGGTTCCTCCTGACATCCACCCACCCACCCACCGATCGATCAATCAATCAATCAATCTTTGATTTATTCTTATTATTAATAATATAAATTATTATTACTATAGTATTATTATTGTATTTACTACCCCCGGCATCGCATTAGGATGACTTTTCAGGCTGCTGCAATGTTAAATGCAGTGATCGCCTTGCATTAAAGAAATATTGCAACACCCTGCGATGTGAAATGCAAAAATAATCCTGCAAAACCTCTCAAATGTTAAACGTGACTAATGCATCGTATTAGGATAACTTTGGAGGCTACTGCAATGTTAAATGCAGTGATGGCCTTGCATTAAAGTCACCTAGCTACCCCCAATGGATGTTTTCTGCATTAAATTAATTGCAATAATTTTGCAAAACCTCTCAAATGTTAAATGCAACAAATGCATCGCATTAGGATGACTTTTCAGGCTTGCTGCAATGTTAAATGCAGTGATCGCCTTGCATTAAAGAAATATTGCAACACCCTGCGATGTGAAATGCAATAATAATCCTGCAAAACCTCTCAAATGTTAAATGCGACTAATGCATCGTAGTAGGATAACTTTGCAGGCTGCTGCATGGTTAAATGCAGCGCTGGCCTTGCATTAAAGCAATATTGCAACCCCCTGGGATGTTAAATGCAATAAAATTAATTGCAATCATTTTGCAAAACCTCTCAAATGTTAAATGCGACTAATGCATCGTATTAGGATAACTTTGCAGGCTGCTGCATTGTTAAATGCAGCGCTGGCCTTGCATTAAAGCAATATTGCAACCCCCTGGGATGTTAAATGCAATAAAATTAATTGCAATCATTTTGCAAAACCTCTCAAATGTTAAATGCAATTAATGCAACGCATTAAAATCTTTATTGGTGTACGGTTCCTCCTGACATCCACCCACCCACCCACCGATCGATCAATCAATCAATCAATCTTTGATTTATTCTTATTATTAATAATATAAATTATTATTACTATAGTATTATTATTGTATTTACTACACCCGGAATCGCATTAGGATGACTTTTCAGGCTGCTGCAATGTTAAATGCAGTGATCGCCTTGCATTAATGAAATATTGCAACACCCTGCGATGTGAAATGCAATAATAATCCTGCAAAACCTCTCAAATGTTAAACGTGACTAATGCTTCGTATTAGGATAACTTTGCAGGCTACTGCAATGTTAAATGCAGTGATGGCCTTGCATTAAAGTCACCTATCTACCCCCAATGGATGTTTTCTGCATTAAATTAATTGCAATAATTTTGCAAAACCTCTCAAATGTTAAATGCAACAAATGCATCGCATTAGGATGACTTTTCAGGCTTGCTGCAATGTTAAATGCAGTGATCGCCTTGCATTAAAGAAATATTGCAACACCCTGCGATGTGAAATGCAATAATAATCCTGCAAAACCTCTCAAATGTTAAATGCGACTAATGCATCGTATTAGGATAACTTTGCAGGCTGCTGCATTGTTAAATGCAGCGCTGGCCTAGCATTAAAGCAATATTGCAACCCCCTGGGATGTTAAATGCAATAAAATTAATTGCAATCATTTTGCAAAACCTCTCAAATGTTAAATGCAATTAATGCAACGCATTAAAATCTTTATTGGTGTACGGTTCCTCCTGACATCCACCCACCCACCCACCGATCGATCAATCAATCAATCAATCTTTGATTTATTCTTATTATTAATAATATAAATTATTATTACTATAGTATTATTATTGTATTTACTACCCCCGGCATCGCATTAGGATGACTTTTCAGGCTGCTGCAATGTTAAATGCAGTGATCGCCTTGCATTAAAGAAATATTGCAACACCCTGCGATGTGAAATGCAATAATAATCCTGCAAAACCTCTCAAATGTTAAACGTGACTAATGCTTCGTATTAGGATAACTTTGCAGGCTACTGCAATGTTAAATGCAGTGATGGCCTTGCATTAAAGTCACCTATCTACCCCCAATGGATGTTTTCTGCATTAAATTAATTGCAAAAATTTTGCAAAACCTCTCAAATGTTAAATGCAACAAATGCATCGCATTAGGATGACTTTTCAGGCTTGCTGCAATGTTAAATGCAGTGATCGCCTTGCATTAAAGAAATATTGCAACACCCTGCGATGTGAAATGCAATAATAATCCTGCAAAACCTCTCAAATGTTAAATGCGACTAATGCATCGTATTAGGATAACTTTGCAGGCTGCTGCATTGTTAAATGCAGCGCTGGCCTAGCATTAAAGCAATATTGCAACCCCCTGGGATGTTAAATGCAATAAAATTAATTGCAATCATTTTGCAAAACCTCTCAAATGTTAAATGCAATTAATGCAACGCATTAAAATCTTTATTGGTGTACGGTTCCTCCTGACATCCACCCACCCACCCACCGATCGATCAATCAATCAATCAATCAATCTTTGATTTATTCTTATTATTAATAATATAAATTATTATTACTATAGTATTATTATTGTATTTACTACCCCCGGCATCGCATTAGGATGACTTTTCAGGCTGCTGCAATGTTAAATGCAGTGATCGCCTTGCATTAAAGAAATATTGCAACACCCTGCGATGTGAAATGCAATAATAATCCTGCAAAACCTCTCAAATGTTAAACGTGACTAATGCATCATATTAGGATAACTTTGCAGGCTACTGCAATGTTAAATGCAGTGATGGCCTTGCATTAAAGTCACCTAGCTACCCCCAATGGATGTTTTCTGCATTAAATTAATTGCAATAATTTTGCAAAACCTCTCAAATGTTAAATGCAACAAATGCATCGCATTAGGATGACTTTTCAGGCTTGCTGCAATGTTAAATGCAGTGATCGCCTTGCATTAAAGAAATATTGCAACACCCTGCGATGTGAAATGCAATAATAATCCTGCAAAACCTCTCAAATGTTAAATGCGACTAATGCATCGTATTAGGATAACTTTGCAGGCTGCTGCATTGTTAAATGCAGCGCTGGCCTTGCATTAAAGCAATATTGCAACCCCCTGGGATGTTAAATGCAATAAAATTAATTGCAATCATTTTGCAAAACCTCTCAAATGTTAAATGCAATTAATGCAACGCATTAAAATCTTTATTGGTGTACGGTTCCTCCTGACATCCACCCACCCACCCACCGATCGATCAATCAATCAATCAATCTTTGATTTATTCTTATTATTAATAATATAAATTATTATTACTATAGTATTATTATTGTATTTACTACCCCCGGCATCGCATTAGGATGACTTTTCAGGCTGCTGCAATGTTAAATGCAGTGATCGCCTTGCATTAAAGAAATATTGCAACACCCTGCGATGTGAAATGCAAAAATAATCCTGCAAAACCTCTCAAATGTTAAACGTGACTAATGCATCGTATTAGGATAACTTTGGAGGCTACTGCAATGTTAAATGCAGTGATGGCCTTGCATTAAAGTCACCTAGCTACCCCCAATGGATGTTTTCTGCATTAAATTAATTGCAATAATTTTGCAAAACCTCTCAAATGTTAAATGCAACAAATGCATCGCATTAGGATGACTTTTCAGGCTTGCTGCAATGTTAAATGCAGTGATCGCCTTGCATTAAAGAAATATTGCAACACCCTGCGATGTGAAATGCAATAATAATCCTGCAAAACCTCTCAAATGTTAAATGCGACTAATGCATCGTAGTAGGATAACTTTGCAGGCTGCTGCATGGTTAAATGCAGCGCTGGCCTTGCATTAAAGCAATATTGCAACCCCCTGGGATGTTAAATGCAATAAAATTAATTGCAATCATTTTGCAAAACCTCTCAAATGTTAAATGCAATTAATGCAACGCATTAAAATCTTTATTGGTGTACGGTTCCTCCTGACATCCACACACCCACCCACCGATCGATCAATCAATCAATCAATCTTTGATTTATTCTTATTATTAATAATATAAATTATTATTACTATAGTATTATTATTGTATTTACTACCCCCGGCATCGCATTAGGATGACTTTTCAGGCTGCTGCAATGTTAAATGCATTGATCGCCTGGCATTAAAGAAATATTGCAACACCCTGCGATGTGAAATGCAATAATAATCCTGCAAAACCTCTCAAATGTTAAACGTGACTAATGCTTCATATTAGGATAACTTTGCAGGCTACTGCAATGTTAAATGCAGTGATGGCCTTGCATTAAAGTCACCTAGCTACCCCCAATGGATGTTTTCTGCATTAAATTAATTGCAATAATTTTGCAAAACCTCTCAAATGTTAAATGCAACAAATGCATCGCATTAGGATGACTTTTCAGGCTTGCTGCAATGTTAAATGCAGTGATCGCCTTGCATTAAAGAAATATTGCAACACCCTGCGATGTGAAATGCAATAATAATCCTGCAAAACCTCTCAAATGTTAAATGCGACTAATGCATCGTATTAGGATAACTTTGCAGGCTGCTGCATGGTTAAATGCAGCGCTGGCCTTGCATTAAAGCAATATTGCAACCCCCTGGGATGTTAAATGCAATAAAATTAATTGCAATCATTTTGCAAAACCTCTCAAATGTTAAATGCAATTAATGCAACGCATTAAAATCTTTATTGGTGTACGGTTCCTCCTGACATCCACACACCCACCCACCGATCGATCAATCAATCAATCAATCTTTGATTTATTCTTATTATTAATAATATAAATTATTATTACTATAGTATTATTATTGTATTTACTACCCCCGGCATCGCATTAGGATGACTTTTCAGGCTGCTGCAATGTTAAATGCAGTGATCGCCTTGCATTAAAGAAATATTGCAACACCCTGCGATGTGAAATGCAATAATAATCCTGCAAAACCTCTCAAATGTTAAACGTGACTAATGCTTCGTATTAGGATAACTTTGCAGGCTACTGCAATGTTAAATGCAGTGATGGCCTTGCATTAAAGTCACCTAGCTACCCCCAATGGATGTTTTCTGCATTAAATTAATTGCAATAATTTTGCAAAACCTCTCAAATGTTAAATGCAACAAATGCATCGCATTAGGATGACTTTTCAGGCTTGCTGCAATGTTAAATGCAGTGATCGCCTTGCATTAAAGAAATATTGCAACACCCTGCGATGTGAAATGCAATAATAATCCTGCAAAACCTCTCAAATGTTAAATGCGACTAATGCATCGTATTAGGATAACTTTGCAGGCTGCTGCATGGTTAAATGCAGCGCTGGCCTTGCATTAAAGCAATATTGCAACCCCCTGGGATGTTAAATGCAATAAAATTAATTGCAATCATTTTGCAAAACCTCTCAAATGTTAAATGCAATTAATGCAACGCATTAAAATCTTTATTGGTGTAGGGTTCCTCCTGACATCCACCCACCCACCCACCGATCGATCAATCAATCAATCAATCTTTGATTTATTCTTATTATTAATAATATAAATTATTATTACTATAGTATTATTATTGTATTTACTACCCCCGGCATCGCATTAGGATGACTTTTCAGGCTGCTGCAATGTTAAATGCAGTGATCGCCTTGCATTAAAGAAATATTGCAACACCCTGCGATGTGAAATGCAATAATAATCCTGCAAAACCTCTCAAATGTTAAACGTGACTAATGCATCGTATTAGGATAACTTTGCAGGCTACTGCAATGTTAAATGCAGTGATGGCCTTGCATTAAAGTCACCTAGCTACCCCCAATGGATGTTTTCTGCATTAAATTAATTGCAATAATTTTGCAAAACCTCTCAAATGTTAAATGCAACAAATGCATCGCATTAGGATGACTTTTCAGGCTTGCTGCAATGTTAAATGCAGTGATCGCCTTGCATTAAAGAAATATTGCAACACCCTGCGATGTGAAATGCAATAATAATCCTGCAAAACCTCTCAAATGTTAAATGCGACTAATGCATCGTATTAGGATAACTTTGCAGGCTGCTGCATTGTTAAATGCAGCGCTGGCCTTGCATTAAAGCAATATTGCAACCCCCTGGGATG